>NW_027442320.1:0-138845 GCF_048569485.1 Anomaloglossus baeobatrachus
CAGACAGATGACAGAGACTGGGAGAGAGACAGACAGAAGCATAAATCCCTAACTAAAACTTAACATTTAATGATAGTTTTAAAAGGTAAAAAAACACAAATCATGTAAATAGAATGACTCTCTTCTGTGCATAGAGTCAACATTTTGTGTTTGTAAATATGACGGTGCGGATTCCTTTAGCAGACATACACACATACATATGTGACGCCCTGACACTGCAGGTAGTCACACATAGGCCCCCGCATAACAACTTCCCTCACCTAAGTCACACAAAGCCAACCAGAAAACCCTAGTCACCTCCCCCAGGGAAAGACAGGCACACCAGTGGGCAGGACCAGACGGAAGGAAACGCCCACCTAGGGGTCTGGAGACCCCGGGGCAGGAAAAAGGAGTCAGTTGTTTTTAAGGAGAGTTGTGGAGTGAGGAGTAAGGAGTGGAGTCCAGGCCTCTGCTTTAGACCTGAGGCTGAACTGACAGGTTAGTTAACCCCGCTTAACTAACTTAAGATAACAAATGGGCTGCAATGCTGAGAACCTGCTTACCTACGTAACTGATGAGGGAGGATGTCGCAAATCCATGGGAAGATGTTCAAGCTCTCCTGCAGTTCTTGGTGGCCCGTACAGTCCGACCACTTCGAATTCTGAAAGGCACTCTTACCCTTTCTACCCTGGAACGAAGCTTAGGCAAATAAACATGCTTGACCCTGGAATTGTTGACTCCGGTCTTCCTTTCATACCCCACACCTCCATTCCCATTTCTTATTTAAAAGTAATTACACAGACACAAATTTATCTTTGGATAATTTTGGCCATAGCAGCCATTTTATTAACAAGAATACATAACCAATAAAATTTGCAATGTGGTAAGGTCCTTGAAGCTACCAAAACCCTGGTGATTCCCATAACCGAGCAATAAAAAACCTCAACTTGCTCCCAGCCGTTACCCACACTGGCTCAGGAGCACCAAATGGTAAGGGTTAATCCTCCGTCAACCCCAACCACACCCCCAGGGGCCCCGACATACCCCGTCGGGGTTCCCCCCCAAAATCACCAGGGGACCATCAATTCTGCCAATGAGGGGATCCATACCCGGATGAATCCCCGAACCAATTTTAAACCAACTTCAAGGACCCACCAATAAACAACACCACAACGAAGGCACCTTGAAACCCTTCAAGTGCCTGAGACCCCCCGCAACCAAAGGGCCCTCTCAATACCTCCCTGCAAGCCAAGAGCCCATAAGTCAGTTCCCACCGCATTAAGGTGTACCCCGTCAGCCAACCAAAATTCCTCTTCCGTCCTTTCCAACTCAACATGCCGTATTGCTATACCCCCGTTCCGACTAACAAACTTCGAGATCGCCCTATTAACCTTCGCCCGCGCCTTGTTCAACCTGTCAACTGACCGCGCTTTCTGCCAACTCTTTCTCGCTACTATCTCCGACCAGACTATCGTTAGACCTGGAAACGACACCCATAACCGTAACAAATCATGTTTGATGTCCTTTATCAAGATTCGAAAAGGACGCCCACCCAAATCATTCCCCCCGGCATGCAACACTAACATGTCAGGAGGTCTGTCCAACCGGGCGTATCTATGCACCTCCTGCAACACCCTGTTCCACCCTAACCCCCGAACACCGAGCCATCGCACGAGAGCCAGGTCCTTCTCAAAACCTAGCTGTCTCCCGTTCCATCTCGCGTCCGCTCGTCGGGCTCCCCAATACACATAAGAGTGGCCAAGGATCCAGACCAGGGAAGGAAGAGGGGGTGCTTCTGCAATACAAAATGTACAGACGACACCATTTTATTGCCTCACCAAACCAAATTTACAAAAAACACACACTCTCACCCCCCCCCCATTGCTACCCTAATACCCCCCCCTTTTCCCCTCAATTGCCAACAACCACCTGGGGACGTACATACGACTTAAAGCGCTGCGACTTCCACCTACCAATCTGCTTAACTGTCTCCTCCGGTAGGCCGCATATAGAGGCCTCCGTCGCTGCCCCAATCCGAAAGACTTCGGATCTAACCCCAACGACTTCAAACATGCCCTAAAAACACTCACAAATTGGTATCTCGATAAAAAGGACCCATCCTCGTGACATAATAAGGGGCCATCCACCTTCGGACGGATCTGTTGAAAATTCCCGAGACACTTGAACGGGCACATATCAGATGCCACAACCATCCCCAAACGGACTAGTCTACCCACACCTCTCTGATCAGTTTTCGATTTCCTAATCCAAAATTCAACTCCGTTTTCCACTGACATAATGTCACCCCAATCCAAGCCCCTGGGGAACGCCTTACTGGGCGATACCAACTCCCCAACCCGCAGGGCTCCAAAAAACGCCAAAGAAAAGGCTAACTTAAACAAACTCACCTCAAACGGAGATAGACAAACCCCCCACAACGCCCTACCCAGCCGGGTAGGGACCCAGCCCAGCCCAGCTGGGACCCAGTTTGAGCGAGGAACGGAACAAGTCCTTCCCACACCAAGGTTTGCAGGCCCTACCTCAGTCAGGGTTTCACCCACACTCTACAGCTCCGGAATGTCATGCTCTTCAGCCTCCTCCTCCTCCTGCGCATCCTCATCCACTTTACCCTCCACACCAGTCCCAAGCTGGAAGCACTGCAGCACTGCCTCGGCGAAGCGGCAACAGACTGTGCTGCAGCTAATCTGCATAGGTGACAAACCCCACAATGCAGAAGAGGTGTGGACAGCTCTAAAACAGCATGCAGATCACTGGCTCACACCTCTGAACCTAAAGCCAGGAAAGGTTGTGTGTGACAATGGCCGGAACCTGGTGGCGGCTTTGAGGCGAGGCCAGCTGACACATGTTCCATGCATGGCCCATGTGCTCAACCTCGTGGTTCAGCGGTTTCTAAAGTCATACCCAGAGCTGTCTGATCTGCTGGTAAAAGTTCGCTGCCTGTCTGCACATTTTCGAAAGTCACCTACTGCTTCAGCCGGCCTTGCCGGCTTTCAGCGTCGTTTGCATCTTCCGGCTCACAGACTGGTGTGTGATGTCCCCACGCGTTGGAATTCAACTCTGCACATGTTGATCAGGATATGTGAGCAGAAGAGGGCAGTTGTTGAGTACCTGCATCACCTAAGCCGTCGGGAAATGGGTCAAACTCCACACATAACACCTGAGGAGTGGAGATGGATGTCCGACCTATGTACCATCCTCCAAAACTTTGAGGACTCCACCAAGATGGTGAGCGGCGATGACGCCATTATTAGCGTCACCATACCGCTTCTCTGCCTTCTAAAACGGTCTCTGCTCAAAACCAAACATGATGCATTGCAGGCGGAACACGATGAGTTGGAGCAAGAAACAGTAGTGGGTGTGGGTGATAACACATAGCCCAGCCTCGTCTCATCACAACGTGCAGTGGAGGACTATGACGAGGAGGAGGATGAAGACATGGAGCAACTCTCCGGCCAAATTGAGGATATGACATGCATACCAGTCATATGCTCAGTTCAGCGTGGCTGGCCAGAGGACAGGGTAGATGATGAGGAGGAGGAGGAGGAGGAGGAGGAGGAGAAGGAGGAGGACAGCATGTTCAGTCATCGTGTTGGTCTGGATACTGAAGTGATGGCTGTTAAGAGTCTGGCGCACATGGATGACTTTGTGGTAAGCTGCCTGTCTCGTGACCCTCGCGTTAAGAACATCTTGGCCGACAATCATTACTGGTTGGTAACACTGTTAGACCCACGCTACAAGGAGAACTTTATGTCTCTTATTCCCGAGGCGGAGAGGTCAGCCAAAATGCAGCAGTTCCGGAAGGCCATAGTCACGGAAGTAGGCAAAGCATTCCCTTCACAAAACGCTAGCGTCATAATTGTAACACTATTAGTTAAAAGAAAGGGATAAAATGTAAAAAAAAACAAAATAAGGCATGACTTTTTTTTAACATCAAATTTTTTTTTTTTAGATTTAACCAAAGAATGTGCACATTTGTTATAATAAACAAGTGAAAAATGTTGAAAATCAGTCATCCAAAGGTGTGTGAAAAAAATATATATATATGGTACCAATAAAAATGTCACTTTGTCCTGCAAAGAATGCAGCCCCCCAAATTATTTTTTTCCTCTGTGCGGCCCATACACCCAGCCGAGTTTGAGACCCCCTGCCTTACACTATATAGATATCATGTTCATTCCCCATCTATCTTGCTCAGGAGAGCATCTCCCTCCCCCGGCACCAAGAGCAGCTCATATTGAATTGTTACATTGACTAGTAACACTGCACACAGAAATGCACCTTAATATTCCACTGTTAACCCTTTCCTCCCAGCAGTAACACACAACTCCTCACCTTGATATCATGGTGATTTATGGTCAGAATGACTTCAATGCGATCAGTGATTTCTATTCTAGCTCTGCTCACATAGATTTTATATCCACACTCAACTATAGGCCGTTCTTCATATTTTGGGGGCTTTTAGTCAGATATACTAGTTTGTGCCTGTATAGTATTGGTGTAGATGGGAGTGTAGGGCATGGGTTACATGGCACTGTGGTGGGATACTGATGGGAGGTATTGGTGCTGTGTTTGATGCTTCTACTGGGTATTTTCCTACAAATACTGGAACAGCTCACTGCTTAGAATGATCCTTCCCAGCTCTATAATATATTATATATACCCCACAATGCAGGCTCACACACACATTTGTCTCAAGTGTGTTGTAGGGACACAGATACAGTCTTGGTCATGTGACTAAAGGCTACTTTACACACTGCGATATCGGTCCCGATATCGCTAGTGTGGGTACCCGCCCCATCTGTTGCGCGACACGGGCAAATCGCTGCCCATGCCGCACAACACCGACCAGACCCGTCACACATACTTACCTGACCGGCGACGTCGCTGTGACCGGCGAACCGCCTCCTTTCTAAGGGGGCGGTCCGTGCGGCGTCACAGCGACGTCACTGAGCGACCGCCCAATAGCAGCGGAGGGGCGGAGATGAGTGGCCGGAACATCCCGCCCACCTCCTTCCTTCCTCATAGCGGCTGGGAGGCAGGTAAGGAGAGGTTCCTCGTTTCTGCGGTGTCACACGGAGTGATGTGTGCTGCCGCAGGAGCGACGAACTACATCGTTACTGCTGCAGTAACGATAATCGAGAATGGAGACCCATGTCACCGATGAGCGATTTTGCACGTTTTTGCAACGATGCAAAATCGCTCATCGGTGTCACACGCAGCAACATCGCTAATGCGGCCGGATGTGCGTCACAAATTCCGTGACCCCAACGACTCCGCATTAGCGATGTCGCAGCGTGTAAAGCCCCCTTTAGTGGGAGTGGTGTACAGGGTCTTAGCAGTAAAGAGTATTCCATATTTCTGCCAGATACCCACAGAGATATTGAAATCTGAAAAAAGAGACTTCTGCTCATTGAAGGTAAGAACTGCTCACATAGCGTTCAACTCCACAGCAAACGAGTGCCCTAGCACTGGCATCTCAGCAGGGATATTCCCCTACTACACATGTGTGTCTGGGTCGCTGTGACAGTTTACAGGACATAACTCAAGGCACCTAGATAGAAGGCAGAGGTACTGGGATTGGTTGGTTTTTGGTGACGGAGGTGCAGGGGCTGGCGCCCATGTGCAGTGCTGGCTAAGGTATATTGATGATATTTTGATTTTTTGGCAGGGCACTGTGGAGCAGCTCGAGACATTTATGGAGGAACTTAATAACAACACCTTTAACATCAGATTGACGCATAAGCATAGCAGCAGTTGCGTTGACTTCCTGGATATTAAAATTTCATTCGGTTCTGAGCGAATTGTTCAGACCGACGTCCATAGGAAGGAAACATCAGTCAACGCACTGCTGCATGCTTCTTCTGCTCATACCCCCTCCACCATCCGGGCCGTACCGGCTGGCCAGTTCCTCAGGATGAAGCAAATTTGTTCGTCAGACACTGCTTTTGAACAACAGTCTGCCGACCTCCAGCGCCATAGGGGTGGCAAAGGCGGTCTTCCCCCGGTCTGCCTCAGCAACGGACACTAGCCAATAGTGACTAGTGAGATCAAGGGTAGAAAAATAATTTGCAGTTCTCAATGCAGCTAGCGATTCCTCAATACGGGGGAGTGGTGACGTCCTTCTTCTTTAACAGGACCAACGGAGCTGCCCAAAGGCTACAACTGTCACGGATAACCCCAGCCGCCTTCATGTTGCTCAACATGTCCTTGGTACACTGGTAATGTGAAGGTGGTATTGGCTTATAGCTCTCTTTGATGGGTGGGTGTGCACCTGTGGGGATGTAGTGTTGGACCCCTTTTATTCCCCCAAAATCTAGCGGATGTTTGCTGAAGACTTGCTCGCTCGTATTCTTGCACTACCCTGTGGACCCGCTTCTTGTGATGTGAAGGTGTGGAGTCAGTGCCTACGTGTAATTCCTTACACCACTCCTCTGGCTGACTTGGTGAGCAGTCACTGACTGGGTGGGGTGCAGTAATAGTGGATGCTGCTACTTGGATAGCATGTGTATCTACTGTGAACAGCTTATCAATGGTGGCAAGTCGGGGCAGCTTAACCTCCTGCTCTCCGCAGTTTAACACTCTCACGGGCACTCTTCCCTTCCGCACTAATGAATAAAACTATGATGTAAATATCATATAGATACCCCACAATTGTAAATAAAGGTAGGTTATGGGAAAAGGGGGAACAGGGAAAGAGGAAAATAGTGTAATAAAGTATACCTTCTGGGGGTGAGAGGAAATGGCAGCACAGCCAGTGGAGGTGAAGCAAAAGGAAGCCTGCAACTAAAGAGTTGACAGCGTTATCACATGGTGACTGAGCCTGATTGTAAAGGGAGCATAGAGTGGAGCATACTCTGGGCACGTTAGAACCCAAGTTCTTAAACCATGAATATGGACCCCTTTTATTCTCCCAAAGTCTAGCGGATGTTTGCTGAAGACTTGCTCGTATTCTTGCACTACCCTGTGGACCCGCTTCTTGTGATGTGAAGGTGTGGAGTCAGTGCCTACGTGTAATTCCTTACACCACTCCTCTGGTTGACTTGGTGAGCTGTCACTGAATGGGTGTGGTGAAGTAACGGTGGATGCTGTGGCTTGGATATCATATTAAATATAGGGACCCCCATACAGTAGTATGAGAAATTTTTTTGTATTCAATGATCGGTATTACCTTCAGGGGCGCGGCACGTGGACGTGCGTTCCATTAGCCTCACTGCATTCCACTCCCATACAGGAAGTGGGCGCAGCTATTACTACGGTCGCACATAAAAGAACCCACAGCCACCACTGCACACAGCTGACTCCACCACTGGAAACCCACTTCTACACCAACGCAGGTAAGACAGGATCGGCACCTCTATGCTCCCGTTACAATCAGGCTCAGTCACCATGTGATAATGCTCTCAACAATTTAGTTGCAGGCTTCCCCTTGCTTCACCTCCACTGGCTGTGCTGCCATCTCCTCTCCCCCCTGGAAGGTATACTATATTACACTATTTTCCTGTTTCCCTCTTCTCCCTTTTCCCATAACCTACCTTTATCTGCATTTGTGGGGTATCTATCTACTATTTATATCACAGTTTTATTCATTAATACGGAAGGGAAGAGTGCGCGTGAGAGTGTTGAACTGCGGAGAGCAAGAGGTTAAGCTGCCCCGATTTGCCACCATTGATAAGCTGTTCACAGTAGATACACATGCTATCCAAGCAGCAGCAGCATCCACCATTACTGCACCCCACCCAGTCAGTGACAGCTCACCAAGTCAGCCAGAGGAGTGGTGTCAGGAATTACACGTAGGCACTGACTACACACCTTCACATCACAAGAAGGGGGTGCAAGTGTGACGCCCTGGACTAGCCAGTTAGTCACAGACATAACACACACACACCCCCTTTCCCGGATAGTTGCACTAGTCAGACACAAAACCGTTGTTGCCTCCCTCCAGAGGCTGATGTCCACACCAGGTGGGGCGGAGCCAGGCGGTTGGCCCCACCCACCAAGGAGTTCACAGGCCTGGAGGTGGGAAAACCAGTCAGTTAGTTGAAGTTCAGTTAAGAGTTGAACCGTGGAGGTAGTGAGTTCAGTGAAGAGCCCAGTTTTGGGTAGGAGTGCAAAACTGCTAGTGTCTGGGTCAGATCCCATGCACTATGGGGAGATAAGGTATGCACACCAGTGACTATGTAAGGGGAATACATGAAATAGCAGAAACTGCTGTGTGAATACTGACTTGAAAAATTCAATAGCTATATGCAAGAGTGAATATGTGAAAAATGGAATCTGCATTACTGCCATGAACATATGAATCAAGAGAAATTTAGCTACTGAATTGATCAATGCAATAGAGCCCCAACACTACGCCAAAGTATTTCTCTACGTTGGGGTCCCTAGCTTGTGTGTGTCCTCTCATGCAGTTAAAAAACCTACCGTGTATGAAAAATTGTTTAAAAGAACCGAAGTCCTCAGTGGTTGATACCTTTTAAAAAGATATATTTTACTTGTATCTACCGTGTATGGGAAGCTGAGACCCAGGCTATTTATGCGTATGATATGGATTGGCAATAGGTGTGGTTGGGGAGGGTTCACAAACGAAAAAATACTAACAAATAGGAATAACGTTTGGAACACCATTCTAAGTCCGAACTGGGTGCAAAAACCTAAAAAAACATCACTATGGGGAGATAAGGTATGCACACCAGTGACTATGTAAGGGGAATACATGAAATAGCAGAAACTGCTGTGTGAATACTGACTTGAAAAATCCAATAGCATTAATTCACATAATCCTAGTGACTGCGCACGCAACATGGCCAAACGAAAACAAAAGACAGTACCTGGCCATTCAATCAAATGGAAACTCATAGGCAACAGAGTCCATTAGACTAGGCAATTACATGCAGCCAAACAAAGTTCATGGGCCTTGCCTCAGAGTCGAATCCACAACCTCTTGGAGAACAAGCAAAGAGCCTACCACTAAACCAACTCAGTGAAGTTGGAAACCGATTCTACATTAATTAACATAATCCTAGTGACTGCGCACACAACATGGCCAAACAAAAGCAAAAGACAGTACCTGGCCTATCAATCCAATGGAAACTCATAGGTAACACAGTACATTGGACTAGGCAATTACATGCAGCCATACAAAGCCCATGGGTCTTGCCCCAGAGTCGAACCCACAACCTCTCGTAGCCAGGGCAAAGAGCCTACCACTACACCAACACAGAGAAGTAGGTGAATGACTCTACATTAATTCACATAATCCTAGTGACTGCGCAAACAACATGGCCAAACAAATGCAAAAGACATTATCTGGCCTATCAATCCAATGGAAACTCATAGGCAACACAGTCCATTAGACTAGGCACTTACATGCAGCCATGTAAAGTTCATGGGCATTGCCTCAGAGTCGAACCCACAACCTCTTGGAGAACAAGCAAAGAGCCTACCACTAAACCAACTCAGAGAAGTTGGAAACCGACTCTACATTAATTAACATAATCCTAGTGACTGCGCACACAACATGGCCAAACAAAAGCAAAAGACAGTACGTGGCCTATCAATCCAACGGAAACTCATAGGTAACACGGTACATTGGACTAGGCAATTACATGCAGCCATACAAAGCCCATGGGCCTTGCCCCAGAGTCAAACCCACAACCTCTCATAGCCAAGGCAAAGAGCCTACCAATACACCAACACAGAGAAGTGGAAAACTGTTTCTACATTAATTCACATAATCCTAGTGACTGCGCACACAACATGGCCAAACAAAAGCAAAAGACAGTACCTGGCCTATCAATCCAATGGAAACTCATAGGCAACACAGTCCATTGGACTAGACAATTACATGGAGACATACAAAGTCCATGGGCCTTGCCTCAGAGTCAAACCCACAACTTCTCGCAGCCAAGCAAAGAGCCTACCACTACACTAACACAGAGAAGTGGGAAACTGATTCTACATTAATTCACATAATCCTACCGACTGCGCACACAACATGGCCAAACAAAAGACAATACCTAGCCTATTCATTCAATGAAAACTCATAGGCAACACAGTCCATTGGACTAGGCAATTACATTCAACCATACAAAGTCCATGGGCTTTGCCTCAAAGTCAAACCCACAACTTCTTGTAACCCAAGGAAAGAGCCTACCACTACACCAACACAGAGAAGAGAATGACTCTACATTAATTCACATAATCCTAGTGACTGCGCACACAACATGACCAAACGAAAACAAAAGACAGTCCCTGGCCTATCAATCCAATGGAAACTCATAGACAACATAGTCCATTGGACTACGCAATTACATGCAGCCATACAAACTCCATGGGCCTTGCCTCAGAGTCAAACCCACAACCTCTTGCAGCTAAGCAAAGAGCCTTCCACTACAGCAACACAGAGAACTGGGAAACTGATTCTACATTAATTCACATAATCCTACCGACTGCGCACACAACATAACCAAACAAAAGATAATACCTGGCCAATCAATCCAATGGAAACTCATAGGCAACACAGTCCATTGGACTAGGCAATTACATGCAGCCATATAAAGTCCATGGGCTTTGCCTCAGAGTCAAACCCACAATTTCTCGCAGCCCAAGCAAAGAGCCTACCACTACACCAAGACAGAGAAGTTGGAAACTGAGTTTACATTAGTTCACATAATCCTAGTGACTGCGCACACAACATGGCCAAACAAAAGCAAAAGACAGTACCTGGCCTATCAATCCAATGGGAACTCATAGGCAACACAGTTAATTGAAATAGGCAATTACATGCAGCCATACAAACTCCATGAACCTTGCCTCAGAGTCGAACCCACAACCTCTTGCAGCTTAAGCAAAGAGACTACCACTACACCAACACAGAGAAGTAGGTAAATGACTCTACATTAATTCACATAATCCTAGTGACTGCGCACACAACATGGCCAAACGAAAACAAAAGACAGTAACTGGCCTATCATTCCAATAGAAACTCATAGGCAAAGCAATCAATGGGACTAGGCAATTACATGCAGCCATACAAAGTCCATGGGCCTTGCCTCAAAGTCGAACTCACAACCTCTCGCAGCTCAAGCAAAGAGCCTACCACTACACCAACACAGAGAAATGTAAACCTGACTCTACATTAATTCACATAATCCTAGTGACTGCGCACACAACATGGCCAAACGTAAACAAAAGACAGTAACTGGCCTATCAATCCAATAGAAACTCATAGGCAACACAGTCCATTGGACTAAGAAATTACATGCAGCCATTCAAAGTCCATGAGCCTTGCATTAAAGTCGAACCCACAACCTCTCGCAGCCCAAGCAAAGAGCCTACCACTACACCAACACAGAGAAGTGGGAAACTGACTCTACATTAATTCCCATAACCCTAGTGACTGCGCACACAACATGGTCAAACAAAAGCAAAAGGCAGTACCTGGCCTATCAATCCAATGGAAACTCATAGGCAACATAGTCCATTGGACTAGGCAATTACATGCAGCCATACAAAGTCCATGGGCCTTGCCTCAGAGTCAAACCCACAACCTCTGGCAGAACAAGCAAAGAGCCTACAACTACAAAAACACAAAGAAGTAGGAAGCTGCGTCTACATTAATTCACATAATCCTAGTGACTGCGCACACAACATGGCCAAACAAAAGCAGAATACATTACCTAGCCTATCAAGCCAATGGAAACTCATAGGCAACACAGTCATTTGAACAAGGCGATTACATGCAGCCATACAAACTCCATGGGCCTTGCCTCAGAGTCGAACCCACAACCTCTCGCAGCCCAAGCAAAGAGCCTACCACTACACCAACACAGAGAAGTTGGAATGTGAGTTTACATTAGTTCACATAATCCTAGTGACTGCGCACACAACATGGCCAAACAAAAGCAAAAGACAGTACCTGGCCTATCAATCCGATGGGAACTCATAGGCAACACAGTCAATTGTACTAGGCGATTACATGCAGCCATACAAACTCCATGGGCCTTGCCTCAGAGTCGAACCCACAACCTCTCGCAGCTTAATCAAAGAGACTACCACTACACCAACACAAAGAATTAGGTGAATGACTCTACATTAATTCACATAATCCTAGTGACTGCGCACACAACATGGCCAAACAAAAGCAAAAGACAGTACCTGGTCTATTAATCCAATGGAAACTCATAGGCAACGCAATCCTTTGGACTAGGCAATAACATGCAGCCATACAAAGTCCAAGGGCCTTGCCTCAGAGTCAAAACCACTACCTCTCAAAGACCAAGCAAAGAGCCTACCACTACACCAACACAGAGAAGTGCGAAACTGACTCAACATAAATTCACATAATCCTAGTGACTGCGCACACAACATGGCCAAACAAAAGCAATAGACAGTCCCTGGCCTATCAATCCAATGGAAACTCATAGACAACATAGTCCATTGGACTAGGAAATTACATGCAGCCATACAAAGTCCATGGGCTTTGCCTCAGAGTCAAACCACAACTGCTCGCAGCCCAAGCAAAGAGCCTACCACTACACCAACACAGAGAAGTAGGAGAATGATTCTACATTAATTCACATAATCCTAGTGACTGCGCACACAACATGGCCAAACAAAAGCAAAAGACAGTACCTGGCCTATCATTCCAATTGAAACTCATAGGTAACATAGTCCATTGGACTAGGCAATAACATGCAGCCATACAAAGTCCATGGGCCTTGCTTCAAAGTTGAACTCACAACCTCTCGCAGCTCTAGCAAAGAGCCTACAACTACACCAACACAGAGAAATGTGAACCTGACTCTACATTAATTCACATAATCCTAGTGACTGCGCACACAACATGGCCAAACAAAAGCAAAAGACAGTACCTGGCCCATCAATCCAATGGAATCTCATAGGCAACACAGTCCATTGGACTAGACAATTACATGGAGACATACAAAGTCCATGGGCCTTGCCTCAGAGTCAAACCCACAACCTCTCGCAGCCAAGCAAAGAGCCTACCACTACACCAACAAAGAGAAGTGGGAAACTGATTCTACATTAATTCACATAATCCTACCGACTGCGCACACAACGTGGCCAAACAAAAGAAAATACCTGGCCTATCAATCCAATGGAAACTCATAGGCAACACAGTCCATTAGACTAGGCAAATACATGCAGCCATACAAAGCCCATGGGCCTTGCCCCAGAGTCGAACCCACAACCTCTTGTAGCCCAAGCAAAGAGCCTACAAATACACCAACACAGAGAAGTGGAAAACTGATTCTACATTAATTCACATAATCCTAGTGACTGCGCACACAACATGGCCAAACAAAAGCAAAAGACATTACCTGGCCTATAAATCCAATAGAAACTCATAGGCAAAGCAATCAATTGGACTAGGCAATTACATGCAGCCATACAAAGTCCATGGGCCTTGCCTCAGAGTCAAACCCACAACCTCTGGCAGAACAAGCAAAGAGCTTACAACTACACCAACACAAAAAAGTAGGAAGCTGCGTCTACATTAATTCACATATTCCTAGCGACTGCGCACACAACATGGCCAAACAAAAGCAAAAGACATTACCTGGCCTATCAAGCCAATGGAAACTCATAGGCAACACAGTCCATTGGACTAAACAATTACATGCAGCCATACAAAGTCCATGGGCTTTGCCTCAGAGTCAAACCCACAATTTCTCACAGCCCAAGAAATGAGCCTACCACTACACCAACACAGACAAGTTGGAAACAGAGTTTACATTAGTTCACATAATCCTAGTGACTGTGCACACAACATGGCGAAACAAATGCAAAAGACATTATCTGCCCTATCAATCCAATGGAAACTCATAGGCAACACAGTCCATTAGACTAGGCAAATACATGCAGCCATACAAAGTTCATGGGCCTTGCCTCAGAGTCGAACCCACAACCTCTTGGAGAACAAGCAAAGAGCCTACCACTAAACCAACACAGAGAAGTTGGAAACTGACTCTACATTAATTCACATAATCCTAGTGACTGCGCACACAACATGGCCAAACAAAAGCAAAAGACAGTACCTGGCCTATCAATCCAATGGAAACTCATAGGCAACACAGTCCATTGGACTAGACAATTACATGGAGACATACAAAGTCCATGGGCCTTGCCTCAGCGTCAAACCCACAACCTCTCGCAGCCAAGCAAAGAGCCTACCACTACACCAATACATAGAAGTGGGAAACTGATTCTACATTAATTCACATAATCCTACCGACTGCGCACACAACATGGCTAAACAAAAGCAAAAGACAGTACCTGGCTTATCAATCCAATGGAAACTCATAGGCAACACAGTCCATTGGACCAGGCAATAACATGCAGCCATACACAGTCCATGGGCCTTGCTTCATAGTCGAACTCACAACCTCTCGCAGCTCAAGCAAAGAGCCTACCACTACACCAACACAGAGAAATGTGAACCTGCCTCTACATTAATTCACATAATCCTAGTGAGTGCGCACACAACATGGCCAAACGAAAACAAAAGACAGTACCTGGCCTATCAATCCAATGGAAACTCATAGGCAACACAGTCCATTGGACTAGGCAATTACATGCAGCCATAAAAAGTCCATGGGCCTTGCCTCAAAGTCAAACCCACAACCTCTCGCAGCCCAAGCAAAGAGCCTACCACTACACCAACACAGAGAAATGTGAAACAGACTCTACATTAATTCACATAATCCTAGTGACTGCGCACACAACATGGCCAAACGAAAGCAAAAGTCAATACCTGGCCTATCAATCCAATGGAAACTCATAGGCAACAAAGTCTATTTGGACTAGGCAATTACATGCAGCCATACAAAGTCCATAAGCCTTGCATTAGAGTCAAACCCACAACCTCTTGCAGCCCAAGCTAAAAGCCTACCACTACACCAACACAGAGAAGTCTGAAACTGACTCTACATTAATTCACATAATCCTAGTGACTGCGCACACAACATGGCTAAACGAAAGCAAAAGTCAATACCTGGCCTATCAATCCAATGGAAACTCATAGGCAACACAGTCCATTGGACTAGGCAATTACATGCAGCCATAAAAAGTCCATGGGCCTTGCCTCAGAGTCAAACCCACAACCTCTCACAGCCCAAGCAAAGAGCCTACCACTACACCAACAAAGAGAAATGTGAAACTGACTCTACATTAATTCACATATTCCTAGTGACTGCGCACACAACATGGCCAAACAAAAGCAAAAGAAAGCACCTGGCCTATCAATCCAATGGAAACTCATAGGTAACGCAGTCCATTGGACTATGCAATTACATGCAGCCATACAAAGTCCATGGGCCTTGCCTCAGAGTCGAACTCACAACCTCTCGCAGCCCAACAAAAGAGCCTACCACTTCAGCAACACAGAGAAGTGTGAAACTGTCTTTACATTAACTCACATAATCCTAGTGACTGCGCACAAAACATGGCCAAACGAAAACAAAAGACAGTACCTGGCCTATCAATCCATTGGACTAGGCAATTACATGCAGCCATACAAAGTCCATGGGCCTTGCCTCAGAGTCAAACCCACAACCTCTCACAGCCCAAGCAAAGAGCCTACCACTACACCAACACAGAGAAGTACGAAACTGACTCAACATAAATTCACATAATCCTAGTGACTGCGCACACAACATGGCCAAACAAAAGCTAAAGACAGTCCCTTGCCTATCAATCCAATGGAAACTCATAGACAACATAGTCCATTGGAATAGGCAATTACATGCAGCCTCACAAAGTCCATGGGCCTTGCCTCAGAGTCAAACCCACAACCTCTGGCAGAACAAGCAAAGAGCCTACAACTACACCAACACAAAGAAGTAGGAAGCTGCGTCTACATTAATTCACATAATCCTAGTGAATGCGCACACAACATGGCCAAACAAAAGCAAAAGACATTACCTGGCCTATCAGGCCAATGGAAACCCATAGGCAACACAGTCCATTGAACTAGGCGATTACATGCAGCCATACAAAGTCCATGGGCCATGCCGCAGATTCAAACCCACAACCTCTCGCAGCCAAGCAAAGCAGCTTCCACTACACCAACACAGAGAAGTGGGAAATGGATTCTACATTAATTCACATAATCCTAGTGACTGCGCACACAACATGGCCAAACAAAAGCAAAAGACAATACCTGGCCTATCAATCCAATGGAAACTCATAGGCAACACAGTCAATTGGACTTGGCAATTACATGCAGCCATACAAAGTCCATGGGCCTTGCCTCAGAGTCAAACCCACAACCTCTGGCAGAACAAGCAAAGAGCCTACAACTACACCAACACAAAGAAGTAGGAAGCTGCGTCTACATTAATTCACATAATCCTAGTGAATGTGCACACAACATGGCCAAACAAAAGCAAAAGACATTACCTGGCCTATCAAGCCAATGGAAACTCATACGCAACACAGTCCATTGAACTAGACAATTACATGGAGACATACAAAGTCCATGGGCCTTGCCTCAGAGTCAAACCCACAACCTCTCGCAGCCAAGCAAAGAGCCTACCACTACACCAACACAGATAAGTGGGAAACTGCTTCTACATTAATTCACATAATCCTACCGACTGCGCACACAACATGGCCAAACAAAAGACAATACCTGGCCTATCAATCCAATGGAAACTCATAGGCAATACAGTCCATTAGACTAGGCAAATACATGCAGCCATACAAAGTTCATGGGCCTTGCCTCAGAGTCGAACCCACAACTTCTTGGAGAACAAGCAAAGAGCCTACCACTACACCAACACAGAAAAGTTGGAAACCGACTCTACATTAATTCACATAATCCTAGTGACTGCGCACACAACATGGCCAAACAAAAGCAAAAGACAGTACCTGGCCTATCAATCCAATGGAAACTCAAAGGTAACACAGTACATTAGACTAGGCAATTAAATGCAGACATACAAAGCCCATGGGCCTTGCCCCAGAGTCGAACCCACAACCTCTCGTAGCCCAAGCAAAGAGCCTACCAATACACCAACACAGAGAAGTGAAAAACTGATTCTACATTAATTCACATAATCCTAGTGACTGCGCACACAACATGGCCAAACAAAAGCAAAAGACAGTACCTGGCCTATCAATCCAATGGAAACTCATAGGCAAAGCAATCAATTGGACTAGGCAATTACATGCAGCCATACAAAGTCCATGGGCCTTGCCTCAGAGTCGAACCCACAACCTCTTGTAGCCCAAGCAAAGAGCCTACCACTACACCAACACAGAGAAGAGCGAAACTGACTCAACATAAATTCACATAATCCTAGTGACTGCGCACACAACATGGCCAAACAAAAGCAAAAGACAGTCCCTGGCCTATCAATCCAATGGAAACTCATATACAACATAGTCCATTGGACTAGGCAATTACATGCAGCCATACAAAGTCCATGGGCCTTGCCTCAGAGTCAAACCCACAACCTCTGGCAGAACAAGCAAAGAGCTTACAACTACACCAACACAAAAAAGTAGGAAGGTGCGTCTACATTAATTCACATATTCCTAGAGACTGCGCACACAACATGGCCAAACAAAAGCAAAAGACATTACCTGGCCTATCAAGCCAATGGAAACTCATAGGCAACACAGTCCATTGGACTAAACAATTACATGCAGCCATACAAAGTCCATGGGCTTTGCCTCAGAGTCAAACCCACAATTTCTCGCAGCCCAAGCAAAGAGCCTACCACTACACCAACACAGACAAGATGGAAACTGAGTTTACATTAGTTCACATAATCCTAGTGACTTTGCACACAACATTGTGAAACAAATGCAAAAGACATTATCTGGCCTATCAATCCAATGGAAACTCATAGGCAACACAGTCCATTAGACTAGGCAAATACATGCAGCCATACAAAGTTCATGGGCCTTGCCTCAGAGTCGAACCCACAACCTCTTGGAGAACAAGCAAAAAGCCTACCACTAAACCAACACAGAGAAGTTAGAAACTGACTCTACATTAATTCACATAATCCTAGTGACTGCGCACACAACATGGCCAAACAAAAGCAAAAGACAGTACCTGGCCTATCAATCCAATGGAAACTCATAGGCAACACAGTCCATTGGACTAGACAATTACATGGAGACATACAAAGTCCATGGGCCTTGCTTCAGAGTCAAACCCACAACCTCTCGCAGCCAAGCAAAGAGCCTACCACTACACCAATACAGAGAAGTGGGAAACTGATTCTACATTAATTCACATAATCCTACCGACTGCGCACACAACATGGCTAAACAAAAGCAAAAGACAGTACCTGGCTTATCAATCCAATGGAAACTCATAGGCAACACAGTCCATTGGACTAGGCAATAACATGCAGCCATACAAAGTCCATGGGCCTTGCCTCAAAGTCGAACTCACAACCTCTCGCAGCTCAAGCAAAGAGCCTACCACTACACGAACACACAGAAATGTGAACCTGCCTCTACATTAATTCACATAATCCTAGTGACTGCGCACACAACATGGCCAAACGAAAGCAAAAGTCCATATCTGGCCTATCAATCCAATGGAAACTCATAGGCAACACAGTCCATTGGACTATGCAATTACATGCAGCCATGGGCCTTGCCTCAGAGTCAAACCCACAACCTCTAACAGCTCAAGCAAAAAGCCTACCACTACACCAACACAGAGAAGTGCGAAACTAATTGAACATAAATTCACATAATCCTAGTGACTGCGCACACAACATGGCCTAACGAAAGCAAAAGACAGTACCTGGCCTATCAATCCAATGGAAATTCATAGGTAACACAGTCCATTGGACTATGCAATTACATGCAGCCATACAAAGTCCATGGGCCTTGCCTCAGAGTCGAACTCACAACCTCTCGCAGCCCAAGAAAAAAGCCTACCACTACAGCAACACAGAGAAGTGTGAAACTGACTCTACATTAATTCACATAATCCTAGTGACTGCGCACACAACATGGCCAAACAAAAGCAAAAGACAGTACCTGGCCTATCATTCCAATTAAAACTCATAGGCAACATAGTCCATTGGACTAAGCAATAACATGCAGCCATACAACGTCCATGGGCCTTGCCTCAAAGTCGAACTCACAACCTCTCGCAGCTCAAGCAAAGAGCCTACCCCTAAACCAACACAGAGAAGTGGGAAACTGATTCTACATTAATTCACATAATCCTAGTGACTGCGCACACAACATGGCCAAACAAAAGCAAAAGACGGTACCTGGCCTATCAATCCAATGGAAACTCATAGGCAACGCAATCAATTGGACTAGGCAATTACATGCAGCCATACAAAGTCCATGGGCCTTGTCTCAGAGTCAAACCCACAACCTCTCTCAGCCCAAGCAAAGAGCCTACCACTACACCAACACAGAGAAGAGCAAAACTGACTCAACATAAATTCACATAATCCTAGTGACTGTGCACACAACATGGCCAAACAAAAGCAAAAGACAGTCCCTGGTCTATCAGTCCAATGGAAACTCATAGACAACATAGTCCATTGGACTAGGCAATTACATGCAGCCATACAAAGTCCATGGGCCTTGCCTCAGAGTCAAATCCACAACCTCTGGCAGAACAAGCAAAGAGCTTACAACTACACCAACACAAAAAAGTAGGAAGCTGCGTCTACATTAATTCACATATTCCTAGTGACTGCGCACACAACATGGCCAAACAAAAGCAAAAGACAGTATCTGGCCTATCAATCCAATTGAAGCTCATAAGCAACATAGTCCATTGGACTAGGCAATAACATGCAGCCATACAATGTCCATGGGCCTTGCCTCAAAGTCGAACTCACAACCTCTCGCAGCTCAAGCAAAGAGCCTACTACTACACCAACACAGAGAAATGTGAACCTGACTCTACATTAATTCACATAAACCTAGTGACTGCGCACACAACATGGCCAAACGAAAGCAAAAGTCAATACCTGGCCTATCAATCCAATGGAAACTCATAGGCAACACAGTCCATTGGACTAGGCAATTACATGCAGCCATACAAAGTCCATGAGCCTTGCATTTGAGTCGAACTCACAACCTCTCCCAGCCCAAGCAAAGAGCCTACCACTACACCAACACAGAGAAGTGGGAAACTGACTCAACATTAATTCACATAATCCTAGTGACTGCGCACAAAACATGGCCAAACAAAAGCAAAAGAAGGCACCTGGCCTATCAATCCAATGGAATCTCATAGGTAACACAGTCCATTGGACTATGCAATTACATGCAGCCATAAAAAGTCCATGGGCCTTGCCTCAGAGTCGAACTCACAACCTCTCGCAGCCCAAGAAAAAAGCCTACCACTACAGCAACACGGAGAAGTGTGAAACCGACTCTACATTAACTCACATAATCCTAGTGACTGCGCACACAACATGGCCAAACAGAAGCAAAAGTCAATACCTGGCCTATCAAGCCAATGGAAACTCATAGGCAACACAGTCCATTGAACTATGCAATTACATGCAGCCATACAAAGTCCATGGGCCTTGCCTCAGAGTCAAACCCACAACTTCTCGCAGCCAAGCAAAGCGCCTTCCACTACACCAACACAGAGAAGTGGGAAACTGATTCTACATTAATTCACATAATCCTACCGACTTCGCACACAACATAACCAAACAAAAGACAATACCTGGCCTATCAGTCCAATGAAAACTCATAGGCAACACAGTCCATTGGACTAGGCAATTACATGCAGCCATACAAAGTCTATGGGCTTTGCCTCAGAGTCAAACCCACATTTTCTCGCAGCCCAAGAAAAGAGCCTACCACTACACCAACACAGAGAAGTTGAAAACTGAGTTTACATTAGTTCACATAATCCTAGTGACTGCGCACACAACATGGCCAAACAAAAGCAAAAGGTAGTACCTGGCCTATCAATCCAATAGGAACTCATAGGTAACACAGTCAACTGAAATAGGCAATTACATGCATCCATACAAACTCCATGGGCCTTGCCTCAAAGTCAAACCAACAACCTTTCGCAGCTTAAGCAGAAAGACTACCACTACACCAACACAGAGAAGTAGGTAAATGACTCTACATTAATTCACATAATCCTAGAGACTGCGCACACAACATGGCCAAACAAATGCAAAAGACATTATCTGGCCTATCAATCCAATGAAATCATAGGCAACATAGTCCATTAGACTAAGCAAATATATGCAGCCATACAAAGTTAATGGGCCTTGCCTCAGAGTCGAACCCACAACCTCTTGGAGAACAAGCAAAGAGCCTACCACTAAACCAACACAGAGAAGTTGGAAACAAACTCTACATTAATTCACAGAATCCTAGTGACTGCGCACACAACATGGCAAAACAAAAGCAAAAGACAGCACCTGGCCTATCAGTCCAATGGAAACTCAAAGCTAACACAGTACATTGGACTAGGCAATTACATGCAGCCATACAAAGCCCATTGGCCTTGCCCCAGAGTCGAACCCACACCCTCTCGTAGCCCAAGGAAAGAGCCTACTAATACACCAACACAGAGAAGTGGAAAACCAATTCTTCATTAACTCACATAATCCTAGTGACTGCGCACATAACATGGCCAAACAAAAGCAAAAGACAGTACCTGGCCTATGAAACCAATGGAAACTCATAGGCAACACAGTCCATTGGACTAGACAATTACAAGGAGACATACAAAGTCCATGGGCCTTGCATTAGAGTCGAACCCACAACCTCTCGCAGCCGAAGCAAAGAGCCTACCACTACACCAACACAGAGAAGTGGGAAACTGATTCTACATTAATTCAAATAATCCTACCGACTGCGCACACAACATGGCCAAACAAAAGACTATACCTGGCCTATCAATTCAAAGGAAACTCATAGGCAACACAGTCCATTGGACTTGGCAATTACATGCAGCCATACAAAGTCCATGGGCTTTGCCTCAGAGTCAAACTCACAATTTCTCACAGCCCAAGGAAATAGCCTACGATTACACCAACACAGAGAAGTTGGAATCTGAGTTTACATTAGTTCACATAATCCTAGTGACTGCGCACACAACATGGCCAAACAAAAGACAATACCTGGCCTATCAATTCAATGAAACTCATAGGCAACACAGTCAATTGAACTAGGCAATTACATGCTGCCATACAAACTCCATGGGCTTTGCCTCAGGGTCGAACCCACAACCTCTCGCAGTTTAAGCAAAGAGACTACCACTACACCAACACAGAGAAGTAGGTGAATGACTCTACATTAATTCACATAATCCTAGTGACTGCGCACATAACATGGCCAAACAAAAGCAAAAGACAGTACCTGGCCTATCAATCAAATTGAAACTCATAAGCAACAAAGAGACTACAACTACACCAACACAGAGAAGTAGGTGAATGACTCTACATTAATTCACATAATCCTAGTGACTGCGAACACAACATGGCCAAACAAAAGCAAAAGACAGTACCTGGCCTATCAATCCAATTGAAACTCATAGGCAACATAGTCCATTGGACTAGGCAATAACATGCAGCCATACAAAGTCTAACTCACAACCTCTCACAGCTCAAGCAAAGAGCCTACCACTACACCAACACAGAGAAATGTGCACCTGACTCTACATTAACTCACATAATCCTAGTAATGTACTGTGTTACCTATGAGTTTACATTGGATTGATAGGCCAGGTAATGTCTTTTGCTTTTGTTTGGCCATGTTGTGTGCGCAGTCACTAGGATTATGTGAATTAATGTAGAGTCGGTTTCCAACTTCTCTGTGTTGGTTTAGTGGTAGGCTCTTTGCTTGTTCTCCAAGAGGATGTCGGTTCAACTCTGAGGCAAGGCCCATGAACTTTATATGGCTGCATGTATTTGCCTAGTCTAATGGACTGTGTTGCCTATGAGTTTCCATTGGATTGATAGGCCAGGTATTGTCTTTTGTTTGGCCATGTTGTGTGCGCAGTCGGTAGGATTATGTGAATTAATGTAGAATCAGATTCCCACTTCTCTGTGTTGGTGTAGTGGTAGGCTCTTTGCTTGGCTGCGAGATGTTGTGGGTTTGACTCTGAGGAAAGGCCCATGGACTTTGTATGTCTCCATGTAATTGTCTAGTCCAATGGACTGTGTTGCCTATGATTTTCCATTGGATTGATAGGCCAGGTACTGTCTTTTGCTTTTGTTTGGCCATGTTGTGTGCGCAGTCACTAGGATTATGTGAATTAATGTAAACTCAGTTACCAACTTCTCTGTGTTGGTGTAGTGGTAGGCTCTTTGCTTGGGCTGTGAGAAGTTGTGGGTTTGACTTTTAGGCAAAGCCCATGGACTTTGTATGGCTGCATGTAATTGCATAGTCCAATGGACTGTGTTACCTATGAGATTCCATTGGATTGATAGGCCAGGTGCCTTCTTTTGCTTTTGTTTGGCCATGTTTTGTG
This sequence comes from Anomaloglossus baeobatrachus, assembly GCF_048569485.1. Classification (NCBI taxonomy): domain Eukaryota; kingdom Metazoa; phylum Chordata; class Amphibia; order Anura; family Aromobatidae; genus Anomaloglossus; species Anomaloglossus baeobatrachus. The sequence goes on from NW_027442320.1 coordinate 23,471, forward strand.
CGCAGTCACTAGGATTATGTGAATTAATGTTGAGTCAGTTTCCCACATCTCTGTGTTGGTGTAGTGGTAGGCTCTTTGCTTGGGCTGGGAGAGGTTGTGAGTTCGACTCAAATGCAAGGCTCATGGACTTTGTATGGCTGCATGTAATTGCCTAGTCCAAAGGACTGTGTTGCCTATGAGTTTCCATTGGATTGATAGGCCAGGTATTGACTTTTGCTTTCGTTTGGCCATGTTGTGTGCGCAGTCACTAGGATTATGTGAATTAATATAGAGTCAGTTTCACATTTTTCTGTGTTGGTGTAGTGGTAGGCTCTTTGCTTGAGCTGCGAGAGTTTGTGGATTTGACTCTGAGGCAAGGCCCATGGACTTTTTATGGCTGCATGTAATTGCCTAGTCCAATGGACTGTGTTGCCTATGAGTTTCCATTGGATTGATAGGCCAGGTATTGACTTTTGCTTTCGTTTGGCCATGTTGTGTGCGCAGTCACTAGGTTTATGTGAATTAATGTAGAGTCAGGTACACATTTCTCTGTGTTGGTGTAGTAGTAGGCTCTTTGCTTGAGCTGCGAGAGGTTGTGAGTTCGACTTTGAGGCAAGGCCCATGGACATTGTATGGCTGCATGTTATTGCCTAGTCCAATGGACTATGTTGCTTATGAGCTTCAATTGGATTGATAAGCCAGATACCGTCTTTTGCTTTTGTTTGGCCATGTTGTGTGCGCAGTCACTAGGATTATGTGAATTAATGTAGAGTCAATCACCTACTTCTCTGTGTTGGTTTAGTGGTAGGCTCTTTGCTTGTTCTCCAAGAGGTTGTGGGTTCGACTCTGAGGCAAGGCCCATGAACTTTGTATGGCTGCATGTATTTGCCTAGTCTAATGGACTGTGTTGCCTATGAGTTTCCATTGGATTGATAGGCCAGATAATGTCTTTTGCATTTGTTTGGCCATGTTGTGTGCACAGTCACTAGGATTATGTGAACTAATGTAAACTCTGTTACCAACTTCTCTGTGTTGGTGTAGTGGTAGGCTCTTTGCTTGGGCTGCGAGAAATTGTGGGTTTGACTCTGAGGCAAAGCCCATGGACTTTGTATGGCTGCATGTAATTGCCTAGTCCAATGGACTGTGTTGCCTATGAGTTTCCATTGGTTTGATAGGCCAGGTAATGTCTTTTGCTTTTGTTTGGCCATGTTGTGTGCGCATTCACTAGGAATATGTGAATTAATGTAGACGCAGCTTCCTACTTTTTTGTGTTGGTGTTAGTTGTAAGCTCTTTGCTTGTTCTGCCAGAGGTTGTGGGTTTGACTCTGATGGCAAGGCCCATGGACTTTGTATGGCTGCATGTAATTGCCTAGTCCAATGGACTATGTTGTCTATGAGTTTCCGTTGGATTGATAGGCCAGGGACTGTCTTTTGCTTTCGTTTGGCCATGTTGTGTGCGCAGTCACTAGGATTATGTGAATTTATGTTGAGTCAGTTTCGCTCTTCTCTGTGTTGGTGTAGTGGTAGGCTCTTTGCTTGGGCTGAGAGAGGTTGTGGGTTTGACTCTGAGACAAGGCCCATGGACTTTGTATGGCTGCATGTAATTGCCTAGTCCAATTGATTGCGTTGCCTATGAGTTTCCATTGGATTAATAGGCCAGGTACCGTCTTTTGCTTTTGTTTGGCCATGTTGTGTGCGCAGTCACTAGGATTATGTGAATTAATGTAGAATCTGTTTTCCACTTCTCTGTGTTGGTGTATTGGTAGGCTCTTTGCTTGGGCTACGAGAGGTTGTGGGTTTGACTCTGGGGCAAGGCCCATGGGCTTTGTATGGCTGCATGCAATTGCCTAGTCCAATGTACTGTGTTACCTATGAGTTTACATTGGATTGATAGGCCAGGTAATGTCTTTTGCTTTTGTTTGGCCATGTTGTGTGCGCAGTCACTAGGATTATGTGAATTAATGTAAACTCAGTTACCAACTTCTCTGTGTTGGTGTAGTGGTAGGCTCTTTGCTTGGGCTGTGAGAAGTTGTGGGTTTGACTTTTAGGCAAAGCCCATGGACTTTGTATGGCTGCATGTAATTGCCTAGTCCAATGGACTGTGTTGCCTATGAGTTTCCATTGAATTGATAGGCCAGGTATTGTCTTTTGTTTGGCCGTGTTGTGTGCGCAGTCGGTAGGATTATGTGAATTAATGTAGAATCAGTTTCCCACTTCTCTGTGTTGGTTTAGGGGTAGGCTCTTTGCTTAAGCTGCGAGAGGTTGTGGGTACGACTCTGAGGCAAGGCCCATGGAGTTTGTATGGCTGCATGTAATTGCGTAGTTCAATTGACTGTGTTGCCTATGAGTTCCCATTGGATTGATAGGCCAGGTACTGCCTTTTGCTTATGTTTGGCCATGTTGTGTTCGCAGTCACTAGGATTATGTGAATTAATGTAGAGTCAGGTTCACATTTCTCTGTGTTGGTGTAGTGGTAGGCTCTTTGCTTGAGCTTCGAGAGGTTGTGAGTTAGACTTTGAGGCAAGGCCCATGGACTTTGTATGGCTGCATGTTATTGCCTAGTCCAATGGACTATGTTGCCTATGAGTTTCAATTGGATTGATAGGCCAGGTACTGTCTTTTGCTTTTGTTTGGCTATGTTGTGTTCGCAGTCACTAGGATTATGTGAATTAATGTAGACTCATTCACCTACTTCTCTGTGTTGGTGTAGTTGTAGTCTCTTTGCTTAAGCTGTGAGAGGTTGTGGGTTCGACTCTGAGGCAAAGCCCGTGGAGTTTGTATGGCAGCATGTAATTGCGTAGTTCAATTGACTGTGTTGCCTATGAGTTTCCATTGAATTGATAGGCCAGGTATTGTCTTTTGTTTGGCCATGTTGTGTGCGCAGTCACTAGGATTATGTGAACTAATGTAAACTCAGTTTCCAACTTCTCTGTGTTGGTGTAATCGTAGGCTATTTCCTTGGGCTGCGAGAAATTGTGGGTTTGACTCTGAGGCAAAGCCCATGGACTTTCTATGGCTGCATATAATTGCCAAGTCCAATGGACTGTGTTGCCTATGAGTTTCCTTTGAATTGGTAGGCCAGGTATTGTCTTTTGTTTGGCCATGTTGTGTGCGCAGTCAGTAGGATTATTTGAATTAATGTAGAATCAGTTTCCCACTTCTCTGTGTTGGTGTAGTGGTAGGCTCTTTGCTTGGGCTGCGAGAGGTTGTGGGTTCGACTCTAATGCAAGGCCCGTGGACTTTGTATGTCTGCATGTAATTGTCTAGTCCAATGGACTGTGTTGCCTATGAGTTTCCATTGGTTTGATAGGCCAGGTACTGTCTTTTGCTTTTGTTTGGCCATGCTATGTGCGCAGTCACTAGGATTATGTGAATTAATGAAGAATCGGTTTTCCACTTCTCTGTGTTGGTGTATTAGTAGGCTCTTTCCTTGGGCTACGAGAGGGTGTGGGTTCGACTCTTGGGCAACGCCAATGGGCTTTGTATGGCTGCATGTAATTGCCTAGTCCAATGTACTGTGTTAGCTTTGGGTTTCCATTGGATTGATAGGCCAGGTACTGTCTTTTGCTTTTGTTTGGCCATGTTGTGTGCGCAGTCACTAGGATTCTGTGAATTAATGTAGAATCTGTTTCCAACTTCTCTGTGTTGGTTTAGTGGTAGGCTCTTTGCTTGTTCTCCAAGAGGTTGTGGGTTCGACTCTGAGGCAAGGCCCATTAACTTTGTATGGCTGCATATATTTGCTTAGTCTAATGGACTATGTTGCCTATGATTTCATTGGATTGATAGGCCAGATAATGTCTTTTGCATTTGTTTGGCCATGTTGTGTGCGCAGTCACTAGGATTATGTGAATTAATGTAGAGTCATTTACCTACTTCTCTGTGTTGGTGTAGTGGTAGTCTCTTTGCTTAAGCTGCGAAAGGTTGTTGGTTCGACTTTGAGGCAAGGCCCATGGAGTTTGTATGGCTGCATGTAATTGCCTATTTTAGTTGACTGTGTTACCTATGAGTTCCTATTGGATTGATAGGCCAGGTACTACCTTTTGCTTTTGTTTGGCCATGTTGTGTGCGCAGTCACTAGGATTATGTGAACTAATGTAAACTCAGTTTTCAACTTCTCTGTGTTGGTGTAGTGGTAGGCTCTTTTCTTGGGCTGCGAGAAAATGTGGGTTTGACTCTGAGGCAAAGCCCATAGACTTTGTATGACTGCATGTAATTGCCTAGTCCAATAGACTGTGTTGCCTATGAGTTTTCATTGGACTGATAGGCCAGGTATTGTCTTTTGTTTAGTTATGTTGTGTGCGAAGTCGGTAGGATTATGTGAATTAATGTAGAATCAGTTTCCCACTTCTCTGTGTTGGTGTAGTGGAAGGCGCTTTGCTTGGCTGCGAGAGGTTGTGGGTTTGACTCTGAGGCAAGGCCCATGGACTTTGTATGGCTGCATGTGATTGCCAAGTTCAATGGACTGTGTTGCCTATGAGTTTCCATTGGCTTGATAGGCCAGGTAATGTCTTTTGCTTCTGTTTGGCCATGTTGTGTGCGCAGTCACTAGGATTATGTGAATTAATGTAGATGCAGCTTCCTACTTCTTTGTGTTGGTGTGGTTGTAGGCTCTTTGCTTGTTCTGCCAGAGGTTGTGGGATAGACTCTGAGGCAAGGCCCATGACCTCTGTATGGCTGCATGTAATTGCCTAGTCCAATGGATGGGGTTGCCTCTGAGTTTCCATTGGATTGATAGGCCAGGTACTGTCTTTTGCTTTCGTTTGGCCATGTTGTGTGCGCAGTCACTAGGATTATGTGAGTTAATGTAGAGTCGGTTTCACACTTCTCCGTGTTGCTGTAGTGGTAGGCTTTTTTCTTGGGCTGCGAGAGGTTGTGAGTTCGACTCTGAGGCAAGGCCCATGGACTTTTTATGGCTGCATGTAATTGCATAGTCCAATGGACTGTGTTACCTATGAGATTCCATTGGATTGATAGGCCAGGTGCCTTCTTTTGCTTTTGTTTGGCCATGTTTTGTGCGCAGTCACTAGGATTATGTGAATTAATGTTGAGTCAGTTTCCCACATCTCTGTGTTGGTGTAGTGGTAGGCTCTTTGCTTGGGCTGGGAGAGGTTGTGAGTTTGACTCAAATGCAAGGCTCATGGACTTTGTATGGCTGCATGTAATTGCCTAGTCCAAAGGACTGTGTTGCCTATGAGTTTCCATTGGATTGATAGGCCAGGTATTGACTTTTGCTTTCGTTTGGCCATGTTGTGTGCGCAGTCACTAGGATTATGTGAATTAATATAGAGTCAGTTTCACATTTCTCTGTGTTGGTGTAGTGGTAGGCTCTTTGCTTGAGCTGCGAGAGGTTGTGGATTTGACTCTGAGGCAAGGCCCATGGACTTTTTATGGCTGCATGTAATTGCCTAGTCCAATGGACTGTGTTGCCTATGAGTTTCCATTGGATTGATAGGCCAGGTATTGACTTTTGCTTTCGTTTGGCCATGTTGTGTGCGCAGTCACTAGGTTTATGTGAATTAATGTAGAGTAAGGTACACATTTCTCTGTGTTGGTGTAGTAGTAGGCTCTTTGCTTGAGCTGCGAGAGGTTGTGAGTTCGACTTTGAGGCAAGGCCCATGGACATTGTATGGCTGCATGTTATTGCCTAGTCCAATGGACTATGTTGCTTATGAGCTTCAATTGGATTGATAGGCCAGATACCGTCTTTTGCTTTTGTTTGGCCATGTTGTGTGCGCAGTCACTAGGATTATGTGAATTAATGTAGAGTCAATCACCTACTTCTCTGTGTTGGTTTAGTGGTAGGCTCTTTGCTTGTTCTCCGAGAGGTTGTGGGTTCGACTCTGAGGCAAGGCCCATGAACTTTGTATGGCTGCATGTATTTGCCTAGTCTAATGGACTGTGTTGCCTATGAGTTTCCATTGGATTGATAGGCCAGATAATGTCTGTTGCATTTGTTTGGCCATGTTGTGTGCACAGTCACTAGGATTATGTGAACTAATGTAAACTCTGTTACCAACTTCTCTGTGTTGGTGTAGTGGTAGGCTCTTTGCTTGGGCTGCGAGAAATTGTGGGTTTGACTCTGAGGCAAAGCCCATGGACTTTGTATGGCTGCATGTAATTGCCTAGTCCAATGGACTGTGTTGCCTATGAGTTTCCATTGGTTTGATAGGCCAGGTAATGTCTTTTGCTTTTGTTTGGCCATGTTGTGTGCGCATTCACTAGGAATATGTGAATTAATGTAGACGCAGCTTCCTACTTTTTTGTGTTGGTGTTAGTTGTAAGCTCTTTGCTTGTTCTGCCAGAGGTTGTGGGTTTGACTCTGATGGCAAGGCCCATGGACTTTGTATGGCTGCATGTAATTGCCTAGTCCAATGGACTATGTTGTCTATGAGTTTCCGTTGGATTGATAGGCCAGGGACTGTCTTTTGCTTTCGTTTGGCCATGTTGTGTGCGCAGTCACTAGGATTATGTGAGTTTATGTTGAGTCAGTTTCGCTCTTCTCTGTGTTGGTGTAGTGGTAGGCTCTTTGCTTGGGCTGAGAGAGGTTGTGGGTTTGACTCTGAGACAAGGCCCATGGACTTTGTATGGCTGCATGTAATTGCCTAGTCCAATTGATTGCGTTGCCTATGAGTTTCCATTGGATTAATAGGCCAGGTACCGTCTTTTGCTTTTGTTTGGCCATGTTGTGTGCGCAGTCACTAGGATTATGTGAATTAATGTAGAATCTGTTTTCCACTTCTCTGTGTTGGTGTATTGGTAGGCTCTTTGCTTGGGCTACGAGAGGTTGTGGGTTTGACTCTGGGGCAAGGCCCATGGGCTTTGTATGGCTGCATGCAATTGCCTAGTCCAATGTACTGTGTTACCTATGAGTTTACATTGGATTGATAGGCCAGGTAATGTCTTTTGCTTTTGTTTGGCCATGTTGTGTGCGCAGTCACTAGGATTATATGAATTAATGTAGAGTCGGTTTCCAACTTCTCTGTGTTGGTTTAGTGGTAGGCTCTTTGCTTGTTCTCCAAGAGGATGTGGGCTCGACTCTGAGGCAAGGCCCATGAACTTTGTATGGCTGCATGTATTTGCCTAGTCTAATGGACTGTGTTGCCTATGAGTTTCCATTGGATTGATAGGCAAGGTATTGTCTTTTGTTTGGCCATGTTGTGTGCGCAGTCGGTAGGATTATGTGAATTAATGTAGAATCAGTTTCCCACTTCTCTGTGTTGGTGTAGTGGTAGGCTCTTTGCTTGGGCTGCGAGAAGTTGTGGGTATGACTTTTAGGCAAAGCCCATGGACTTTGTATGGCTGCATGTAATTGCCTAGTCCAATGGACTGTGTTGCCTATGAGTTTCCATTGAATTGATAGGCCAGGTATTGTCTTTTGTTTAGCCATGTTGTGTGCGCAGTCGGTAGGATTATGTGAATTAATGTAGTACCAGTTTCCCACTTTTCTGTGTTGGTGTAGTAGTAGGCTCTTTGCTTGGCTGCGAGAGGTTGTGGGTTTGACTCTGAGGCAAGGCCCATGGACTTTGTATGTCTCCATGTACTTGTCTAGTCCAATGGACTGTGTTGCCTATGAGTTTCCATTGGATTGATAGGCCAGGTACTGCCTTTTGCTTTTGTTTGGCCATGTTGTGTGCGCAGTCACTAGGATTATGTGAATTAATGTAGAGTCAGGTTCACATTTCTCTGTGTTGGTGTAGTGGTAGGCTCTTTGCTTGAGCTGCGAGAGGTTGTGAGTTCGACTTTGAGGCAAGGCCCATGGACGTTGTATGGCTGCATGTTATTGCCTAGTCCAATGGACTATGTTGCCTATGAGTTTTAATTGGAATGATAGGCCAGGTACTGTCTTTTGCTTTTGTTTGGCCATGTTGTGTGCGCAGTCACTAGGATTATGTGAATTAATGTAGAGTCAGTTTCACACTTCTCTGTGTTGCTGTGATGGTAGGCTTTTTTCTTGGGCTGCGAGAGGTTGTGAGTTCGACTCTGAGGCAAGGCCCATGGACTTTGTATGGCTGCATGTAATTGCATAGTCCAATGGACTGTGTTACCTATGAGTTTCCATTGGATTGATAGGCCAGGTACTCTCTTTTGCTTTCGTTTGGCCATGTTGTGTGCGCAGTCACTAGGATTATGTGAATTTATGTTCAATTAGTTTCGCACTTCTCTGTGTTGGTGTAGTGGTAGGCTTTTTGCTTGAGCTGTTAGAGGTTGTGGGTTTGACTCTGAGGCAAGGCCCATGGACTTTGTATGGCTGCATGTAATTGCATAGTCCAATGGACTGTGTTACCTATGAGTTTCCATTGGATTGATAGGCCAGGTATTGACTTTTGCTTTCGTTTGGCCATGTTGTGTGCACAGTCACTAGGATTATGTGAATTAATGTAGAGTCAGTTTCACATTTCTCTGTGTTGGTGTAGAGGTAGGCTCTTTGCTTGGGCTGCGTAGATGTTGTGGGTTTGACTCTGGGGCAAGGCCCATGGACTTATTATGGCTGTATGTAATTGCCTAGTCTAATGGACTGTGTTGCCTATGAGTTTCCATTGGATTGATAGGCCAGGTACTGTCTTTTGCTTTCGTTTAGCCATGTTGTGTGCGCAGTCACTAGGATTATGTGAGTTAATGAAGAGTCAGTTTCAAACTTCTCTGTGTTGGTGTAGTGGTAGGCTCTTTGCTTTGGCTGCGAGAAGTTGTGGGTTTGACTCAAATGCAAGGTTCATGGACTTTGTATAACTGCATGTAATTGCCTAGTCCAATGGACTGTGTTGCCTATGAGTTTCCATTGGATTGATAGGCCAGGTATTGACTTTTGCTTTCGTTTGGCCATGTTGTGTGCGCAGTCACTAGGATTATGTGATTTAATGTAGAGTCAGTTTCACATTTCTCTGTGTTGGTGTAGTGGTAGGATCTTTGCTTGGGCTGCGAGAAGTTGTGGGTTTGACTCTGAGGCAAGGCCCATGGACTTTTTATGGCTGCATGCAATTGCCTAGTCCAATGGACTGTGTTGCCTATTAGTTTCCAATGGATTGATAGGCCAGGTACTGTCTTTTGTTTTTGTTTGGCCATGTTGTGTGCGCAGTCACTAGGATTATGTGAATTAATGTAGACGCAGCTTCCTACTTCTTTGTGTTGGTGTAGTTGTAGGCTCTTTGCTTGTTCTGCCAGAGGTTGTGGGTTTGACTCTGAGGCAAGGCCCATGGACTTTGTGAGGCTGCATGTAATTGCCTATTCCAATGGACTATGTTGTCTATGAGTTTCCATTGGATTGATAGGCAAGGGACTGTCTTTTGCTTTTGTTTGGCCATGTTGTGTGCGCAGTCACTAGGATTATGTGAATTTATGTTGAGGCAATTTCGCACTTCTCTGTGTTGGTGTAGTGGTAGGCTCTTTGCTTGGGCTGTGAGAGGTTGTGGGTTTGACTCTGAGGCAAGGCCCATGGACTTTGTATGGCTGCATGTAATTGCCTAGTCCAATGGATTGATAGGCCAGGTACTGTCTTTTGTTTTCGTTTGGCCATGTTTTGTGCGCAGTCACTATGATTATGTGAGTTAATGTAGAGACAGTTTTACACTTCTCTGTGTTGCTGAAGTAGTAGGCTTTTTTGTTGGGCTGCGAGAGGTTGTGAGTTCGACTCTGAGGCAAGGCCCATGGACTTTGTATGGCTGCATGTAATTGCATAGTCCAATGGACTGCGTTACCTATGAGTTTCCATTGGATTGATAGGCCAGGTGCTTTCTTTTGCTTTTGTTTGGCCATGTTGTGTGCGCAGTCACTAGGAATATGTGAATTAATGTAGAGTCAGTTTCACATTTCTCTTTGTTGGTGTAGTGGTAGGCTCTTTGCTTGGGCTGTGAGAGGTTGTGGGTTTGACTCTGAGGCAAGGCCCATGGACTTTTTATGGCTGCATGTAATTGCCTAGTCCAATGGACTGTGTTGCCTATGAGTTTCCATTGGATTGATAGGCCAGGTATTGACTTTTGCTTTCGTTTGGCCATGTTGTGTGCGCAGTCACTAGGATTATGTGAATTAATGTAGAGGCAGGTTCACATTTCTCTGTGTTGGTGTAGTGGTAGGCTCTTTGCTTGAGCTGCGAGAGGTTGTGAGTTCGACTTTGAGGCAAGGCCCATGGACTTTGTATGGCTGCATGTTATTGCCTAGTCCAATGGACTGTGTTGCCTATGAGTTTCCATTGGATTGATAAGCCAGGTACTGTCTTTTGCTTTCGTTTGGCCATGTTGTGTGCGCAGTCGGTAGGATTATGTGAATTAATGTAGAATCAGTTTCCCACTTCTCTGTATTGGTGTAGTGGTAGGCTCTTTGCTTGGCTGCGAGAGGTTGTGGGTTTGACTCTGAGGCAAGGCCCATGGACTTTGTATGTCTCCATGTAATTGTCTAGTCCAATGGACTGTGTTGCCTATGAGTTTCCATTGGATTGATAGGCCAGGTACTGTCTTTTGCTTTTGTTTGGCCATGTTGTGTACGCAGTCACTAGGATTATGTGAATTAATGTAGAGTCGGTTTCCAACTTCTCTGTGTTGGTTTAGTGGTAGGCTCTTTGCTTGTTCTCCAAGAGGTTGTGGGATCGACTCTGAGGCAAGGCCCATGAACTTTGTATGGCTGCATGTATTTGCCTAGTCTAATGGACTGTGTTGCCTATGAGTTTCCATTGGATTGATAGGCCAGATAATTTCTTTTGCATTTGTTTCGCCATGTTGTGTGCACAGTCACTAGGATTATGTGAACTAATGTAAACTCGGTTTCCATCTTGTCTGTGTTGGTGTAGTGGTAGGCTCTTTGCTTGGGCTGCGAGAAATTGTGGGTTTGACTCTGAGGCAAACCCCATGGACTTTGTATGGCTGCATGTAATTGTTTAGTCCAATGGACTGTGTTGCCTATGAGTTTCCATTGGCTTGATAGGCCAGGTAATGTCTTTTGCTTTTGTTTGGCCATGTTGTGTGCGCAGTCTCTAGGAATATGTGAATTAATGTAGACGCAGCTTCCTACTTTTTTGTGTTGGTGTAGTTGTAAGCTCTTTGCTTGTTCTGCCAGAGGTTGTGGGTTTGACTCTGAGGCAAGGCCCATGGGCTTTGTATGGCTGCATGTAATTGCCTAGTCCAATTGATTGCTTTGCCTATGAGTTTCTATTGGATTGATAGGCCAGGTACTGTCTTTTGCTTTTGTTTGGCCATGTTGTGTGCGCAGTCACTAGGATTATGTGAATTAATGTAGAATCAGTTTTCCACTTCTCTGTGTTGGTGTATTGGTAGCCTCTTTGCTTGGGCTACGAGAGGTTGTGGGTTCGACTCTGGGGCAAGGCCCATGGGCTTTGTATGGCTGCATTTAATTGCCTAGTCTAATGTACTGTGTTATCTTTGAGTTTCCATTGGATTGATAGGCCAGGTACTGTCTTTTGCTTTTGTTTGGCCATGTTGTGTGCGCAGTCACTAGGATTATGTGAATTAATGTAGAGTCGGTTTCCAACTTCTCTGTGTTGGTGTAGTGGTAGGCTCTTTGCTTGTTCTCCAAGAAGTTGTGGGTTCGACTCTGAGGCAAGGCCCATGAACTTTGTATGGCTGCATGTATTTGCCTAGTCTAATGGACTGTGTTGCCTATGAGTTTCCATTGGATTGATAGGCCACGTATTGTCTTTTGCTTTTGTTTGGCCATGTTGTGTGCGCAGTCACTAGGATTATGTGAATTAATGTAGAATCTGTTTCCCACTTCTCTGTGTTGGTGTAGTGGAAGCTGCTTTGCTTGTCTGCGAGAGGTTGTGGGTTTGACTCTGAGGCATGGCCCATGGACTTTGTATGGCTGCATGTAATTGCCTAGTTCAATGGACTGTGTTGCCTTTGAGTTTCCATTGGCCTGATAGGCCAGGTAATGTCTTTTGCTTTTGTTTGGCCATGTTGTGTGCGCATTCACTAGGATTATGTGAATTAATGTAGACGCAGCTTCCTACTTCTTTGTGTTGGTGTAGTTGTAGGCTCTTTGCTTGTTCTGCCAGAGGTTGTGGGTTTGACTCTGAGGCAAGGCCCATGGATTTTGTGAGGCTGCATGTAATTGCCTATTCCAATGGACTATGTTGTCTATGAGTTTCCATTGGATTGATAGGCAAGGGACTGTCTTTTGCTTTTGTTTGGCCATGTTGTGTGCGCAGTCACTAGGATTATGTGAATTTATGTTGAGTCAGTTTCGCACTTCTCTGTGTTGGTGTAGTGGTAGGCTCTTTGCTTGGGCTGTGAGAGGTTGTGGGTTTGACTCTGAGGCAAGGCCCATGGACTTTGTATGGCTGCATGTAATTGCCTAGTCCAATGGATTGATAGGCCAGGTACTGTCTTTTGTTTTCGTTTGGCCATGTTTTGTGCGCAGTCACTATGATTATGTGAGTTAATGTAGAGACAGTTTTACACTTCTCTGTGTTGCTGAAGTAGTAGGCTTTTTTGTTGGGCTGCGAGAGGTTGTGAGTTCGACTCTGAGGCAAGGCCCATGGACTTTGTATGGCTGCATGTAATTGCATAGTCCAATGGACTGCGTTACCTATGAGTTTCCATTGGATTGATAGGCCAGGTGCTTTCTTTTGCTTTTGTTTGGCCATGTTGTGTGCGCAGTCACTAGGAATATGTGAATTAATGTAGAGTCAGTTTCACATTTCTCTTTGTTGGTGTAGTGGTAGGCTCTTTGCTTGGGCTGTGAGACGTTGTGGGTTTGACTCTGAGGCAAGGCCCATGGACTTTTTATGGCTGCATGTAATTGCCTAGTCCAATGGACTGTGTTGCCTATGAGTTTCCATTGGATTGATAGGCCAGGTATTGACTTTTGCTTTCATTTGGCCATGTTGTGTGCGCAGTCACTAGGATTATGTGAATTAATGTAGAGGCAGGTTCACATTTCTCTGTGTTGGTGTAGTGGTAGGCTCTTTGCTTGAGCTGCGAGAGGTTGTGAGTTCGACTTTGAGGCAAGGCCCATGGACTTTGTATGGCTGCATGTTATTGCCTAGTCCAATGGACTGTGTTGCCTATGAGTTTCCATTGGATTGATAAGCCAGGTACTGTCTTTTGCTTTCGTTTGGCCATGTTGTGTGCGCAGTCGGTAGGATTATGTGAATTAATGTAGAATCAGTTTCCCACTTCTCTGTATTGGTGTAGTGGTAGGCTCTTTGCTTGGCTGCGAGAGGTTGTGGGTTTGACTCTGAGGCAAGGCCCATGGACTTTGTATGTCTCCATGTAATTGTCTCGTCCAATGGACTGTGTTGCCTATGAGTTTCCATTGGATTGATAGGCCAGGTACTGTCTTTTGCTTTTGTTTGGCCATGTTGTGTGCGCAGTCACTAGGATTATGTGAATTAATGTAGAGTCGGTTTCCAACTTCTCTGTGTTGGTTTAGTGGTAGGCTCTTTGCTTGTTCTCCAAGAGGTTGTGGGATCGACTCTGAGGCAAGGCCCATGAACTTTGTATGGCTGCATGTATTTGCCTAGTCTAATGGACTGTGTTGCCTATGAGTTTCCATTGGATTGATAGGCCAGATAATGTCTTTTGCATTTGTTTCGCCATGTTGTGTGCACAGTCACTAGGATTATGTGAACTAATGTAAACTCGGTTTCCATCTTGTCTGTGTTGGTGTAGTGGTAGGCTCTTTGCTTGGGCTGTGAGAGGTTGTGGGTTTGACTCTGAGGCAAGGCCCATGGACTTTGTATGGCTGCATGTTATTGCCTAGTCCAATGGACTATGTTACCTATGAGTTTCAATTGGAATGATAGGCCAGGTACTGTCTTTTGCTTTTGTTTGGCCATGTTGTGTGTGCAGTCACTAGGATTATGTGAATTAATGTAGAATCATTTTCCTACTTCTCTGAGTTGGTGTAGTGGTAGGCTCTTTGCTTGGGCTGCGAGCAGTTGTGGTTTGACTCTGAGGCAAAGCCCATGGACTTTGTATGGCTGCATGTAATTGCCTAGTCCAATGGACTATGTTGTCTATGAGTTTCCATTGGATTGATAGGCCAGGGACTGTCTATTACTTTTGTTTGGCCATGTTGTGTGCGCAGTCACTAGGATTATGTGAATTTATGTTGAGTCTGTTTCGCACTTCTCTGTGTTGGTGTAGTGGTAGGCTCTTTGCTTGGGCTTTGAGAGGTAGTGGTTTTGACTCTGAGGCAAGGCCCATGGACTTTGTATGGCTGCATGTTATTGCCTAGTCCAAAGGATTGCGTTGCCTATGAGTTTCCATTGGATTAATAGGCCAGGTACTGTCTTTTGCTTTTGTTTGGCCATGTTGTGTGCGCAGTCACTAGGATTATGTAAATTAATGTAGAGTCATTCACCTACTTCTCTGTGTTGGTGTAGTGGTAGTCTCTTTGCTTAAGCTGCGAGAGGTTGTGGGTTCGACTCTGAGGCTAGGCCCATGGAGTTTGTATGGCTGCATGTAATCGCCTAGTTCAATTGACTGTGTTGCCTATGAGTTCCTATCGGATTGATAGGCCAGGTACTGTCTTTTGCTTTTGTTTGGCCATGTTGTGTGCGCAGTCACTAGGATTATGTGAACTAATGTAAACTTAGTTTCCAACTTCTCTGTGTTGGTGTAGTGGTAGGCTCTTTGCTTGGGCTGCGAGAAATTGTGGGTTTGACTCTGCGGCAAAGCCCATGGACTTTGAATGGCTGCATGTAATTGCCTAGTTCAATGGACTGTGTTGCCTATGAGTTTCCATTGGCTTGATAGGCTAGGTAATGTCTTCTGCTTTTGTTTGGCCATGTTGTGTGCACAGTCACTAGGATTATGTGAATTAATGTAGACGCAGCTTCCTACTTCTTTGTGTTTTTGTAGTTGTAGGCTCTTTGCTTGTTCTGCCAGAGGTTGGGGGTTTGACTCTGAGGCAAGGCCCATGGACTTTGTATGACTGCATGTAATTGCCTAGTCCAATGGACTATGTTGCCTATGAGTTTCCATTGGATTGATAGGCCAGGTACTGCCTTTTGCTTTTGTTTGACCATGTTGTGTGCGCAGTCACTAGGGTTATGGGAATTAATGTGGAGTCAGTTTCCCACTTCTCTGTGTTGGTGTAGTGGTAGGCTCTTTGCTTGGGCTGCGAGAGGTTGTGGGTTCGACTCTAATGCAAGGCACATGGACTTTGAATGGCTGCATGTAATTGCTTAGTCCAATGGACTGTGTTGCCTATGAGTTTCTATTGGATTGATAGGCCAGTTACTGTCTTTTGTTTTCGTTTGGCCATGTTGTGTGCGCAGTCACTAGGATTATGTGAATTAATGTAGAGTCAGGTTTACATTTCTCTGTGTTGGTGTAGTGGTAGGCTCTTTGCTTGAGCTGCGAGAGGTTGTGCGTTCGACTTTGAGGCAAGGCCCATGGACTTTGTATGGCTGCATGTAATTGCCTAGTCCAATTGATTGCTTTGCCTATGAGTTTCTATTGGATTGATAGGCCAGGTACCGTCTTTTGCTTTTGTTTGGCCATGTTGTGTGCGCAGTCACTAGGATTATGTGAACTAATGTAAACTCAGTTTCCAACTTCTCTGTCTTGGTGTAGTGGTAGGCTCTTTGCTTGGGCTGCGAGAAATTGTGGGTTTGACTCTGAGGCAAAGCCCATGGACTTTATATGGCTGCATGTAATTGCCTAGTCCAATGGACTGTGTTGCCTTTGAGTTTCCATTGGATTGATTGGCCAGGTATTATCTTTTGTTTGGTTATGTTGTGTGCGCAGTCGGTAGGATTATGTGAATTAATGTAGAATCAGTTTCCCAGTTCTCTGTGTTGCTGTAGTGGAAGGCTCTTTGCTTAGCTGCAAGAGGTTGTGGGTTTGACTCTGAGGCAAGGCCCATGGAGTTTGTATGGCTGCATGTAATTGCCTAGTTCAATTAACTGTGTTGCCTATGAGTTCCCATTGGATTGATAGGCCAGGTACTGTCTTTTGCTTTTGTTTGGCCATGTTGTGTGCGCAGTCACTAGGATTATGTGAATTAATGTAGACGCAGCTTCCTACTTCTTTGTGTTGGTGAAGTTGTAGGCTCTTTGCTTGTTCTGCCAGAGATTGTGGGTATGACTCTGAGGCAAGGCCCATGGACTTTGTATGGCTGCATGTAATTGCGTAGTCCAATGGACTATGTTGTCTATGAGTTTCCATTGGATTGATAGGCCAGGGACTGTCTTTTGTTTTCGTTTGGTCATGTTGTGTGCGCAGTCACTAGGATTATGTGAATTAATGTAGAGTCATTCTCTTCTCTGTGTTGGTGTAGTGGTAGGCTCTTTCCTTGGGTTACAAGAAGTTGTGGGTTTGACTTTGAGGCAAAGCCCATGGACTTTGTATGGTTGAATGTAATTGCCTAGTCCAATGGACTGTGTTGCCTATGAGTTTTCATTGAATGAATAGGCCAGGTATTGTCTTTTGTTTGGCCATGTTGTGTGCGCAGTCGGTAGGATTATGTGAATTAATGTAGAATCAGTTTCCCACTTCTCTGTGTTAGTGTAGTGGTAGGCTCTTTGCTTGGTTGCGAGAAGTTGTGGGTTTGACTCTGAGGCAAGGCCCATGGACTTTGTATGTCTCCATGTAATTGTCTAGTCCAATGGACTGTGTTGCCTATGAGTTTCCATTGGATTGATAGGCCAGGTACTGTCTTTTGCTTTTGTTTGGCCATGTTGTGTGCGCAGTCACTAGGATTATGTGAATTAATGTAGAAACGGTTTTCCACTTCTCTGTGTTGGTGTATTGGTAGGCTCTTTACCTTGGCTATGAGAGGTTGTGGGTTTGACTCTGGGGCAAGGCCCATGGGCTTTGTATGGCTGCATGTAATTGCCTAGTCCAATGTACTGTGTTACCTATGAGTTTCCGTTGGATTGATAGGCCACGTACTGTCTTTTGCTTTTGTTTTGCCATGTTGTGTGCGCAGTCACTAGGATTATGTTAATTAATGTAGAGTCGGTTTCCAACTTCTCTGAGTTGGTTTAGTGGTAGGCTCTTTGCTTGTTCTCCAAGAGGTTGTGGGTTCGACTCTGAGTCAATGCCCATGAACTTTACATGGCTGCGTGTAAGTGCCTAGTCTAATGGACTGTGTTGCCTATGAGTTTCCATTGGATTGATAGGCCAGATAATGTCTTTTGCATTTGTTTGGCCATGTTGTGTGCGCAGTCACTAGGATTATGTGAATTAATGTAGAGTCATTCACCTACTTCTCTGTGTTGGTGTAGTGGTAGGCTCTTTGCCCTGGCTACGAGAGGTTGTGGGTTCGACTCTGGGGCAAGACCCATGGGCTTTGTATGGCTGCATGTAATTGCCTAGTCCAATGTACTGTGTTACCTATGAGTTTCCATTGGATTGATAGGCCAGGTACTGTTTTTTGCTTTTGTTTGGCCATGTTGTGTGCGCAGTCACTAGGATTATGTTAATTAATGTAGAGTTGGTTTCCAATTTCACTGAGTTGGTTTAGTGGTAGGCTCTTTGCTTGTTCTCCAAGAGGTTGTGGGTTCGACTCTGAGGCAAGGCCCATGAACTTTGTTTGGCTGCATGTAATTGCCTAGTCTAATGGACTGTGTTGCCTATGAGTTTCCATTGGATAGAATGGCCAGGTATTGTCTTTTGTTTTCGTTTGGCCATGTTGTGTGCGCAGTCACTAGGATTATGTGAATTAATGCTATTGGATTTTTCAAGTCAGTATTCACACAGCAGTTTCTGCTATTTCATGTATTCCCCTTACATAGTCACTGGTGTGCATACCTTATCTCCCCATAGTGATGTTTTTTTAGGTTTTTGCACCCAGTTCGGACTTAGAATGGTGTTCCAAACGTTATTCCTATTTGTTAGTATTTTTTCGTTTGGGAACCCTCCCCAACCACACCTATTGCCAATCCATATCATACGCATAAATAGCCTGGGTCTCAGCTTCCCATACACGGTAGGTTTTTTAACTGCATGAGAGGACACACACAAGCTAGGGACCCCAACGTAGAGAAATACTTTGGCGTAGTGTTGGGGCTCTATTGCATTGATCAATTCAGTAGCTAAATTTCTCTTGATTCATATGTTCATGGCAGTAATGCAGATTCCATTTTTCACATATTCACTCTTGCATATAGCTATTGAATTTTTCAAGTCAGTATTCACACTGCAGTTTCTGCTATTTCATGTATTCCCCTTACATAGTCACTGGTGTGCATACCTTATCTCCCCATAGTGCCTGGGATCTGACCCAGACACTAGCAGTTTTGCACTCCTACCCAAAACTGGGCTCCTCACTGAACTCACTACCTCCACGGTTCAACTCTAAACTGAACTTCAACTAACTGACTGGTTTTCCCACCTCCAGGCCTGTGAACTCCTTGGTGGGTGGGGCCAACCGCCTGGCTCCGCCCCACCTGGTGTGGACATCAGCCCCTGGAGGGAGGCAACAACGGTTTTGTGTCTGACTAGTGTAACTATCCGGGAAAGGGGGTGTGTGTGTGTGTTATGTCTGTGACTAACTGGCTAGTCCAGGGCGTCACACTTGCACCCCCTTCTTGTGATGTGAAGGTGTGTAGTCAGTGCCTACGTGTAATTCCTGACACCACTCCTCTGGCTGACTTGGTGAGCTGTCACTGACTGGGTGGGGTGCAGTAATGGTGGATGCTGCTGCTGCTTGGATAGCATGTGTATCTACTGTGAACAGCTTATCAATGGTGGCAAATCGGGGCAGCTTAACCTCTTGCTCTCCGCAGTTCAACACTCTCACGCGCACTCTTCCCTTCCGTATTAATGAATAAAACTGTGATATAAATAGTATATAGATACCCCACAAATGCAGATAAAGGTAGGTTATGGGAAAAGGGAGAAGAGGGAAACAGGAAAATAGTGTAATAAAGTATACCTTCCAGGGGGGAGAGGAAATGGCAGCACAGCCAGTGGAGGTGAAGCAAGGGGAAGCCTGCAACTAAATTGTTGAGAGCATTATCACATGGTGACTGAGCCTGATTGTAACGGGAGCATAGAGGTGCCGATCCTGTCTTACCTGCGTTGGTGTAGAAGTGGGTTTCCAGTGGTGGAGTCAGCTGTGTGCAGTGGTGGCTGTGGGTTCTTTTATGTGCGACCGTAGTAATAGCTGCGCCCACTTCCTGTATGGGAGTGGAATGCAGTGAGGCTAATGGAACGCACGTCCACGTGCCGCGCCCCTGAAGGTAATACCGATCATTGAATACAAAAAAATTTCTCATACTACTGTATGGGGGTCCCTATATTTAATATGATATCCAAGCCACAGCATCCACCGTTACTTCACCACACCCATTCAGTGACAGCTCACCAAGTCAACCAGAGGAGTGGTGTAAGGAATTACACGTAGGCACTGACTCCACACCTTCACATCACAAGAAGCGGGTCCACAGGGTAGTGCAAGAATACGAGCAAGTCTTCAGCAAACATCCGCTAGACTTTGGGAGAATAAAAGGGGTCCATATTCATGGTTTAAGAACTTGGGTTCTAACGTGCCCAGAGTATGCTCCACTCTATGCTCCCTTTACAATCAGGCTCAGTCACCATGTGATAACGCTCTCAACTCTTTAGTTGCAGGCTTCCTTTTGCTTCACCTCCACTGGCTGTGCTGCCATTTCCTCTCACCCCCAGAAGGTATACTTTATTACACTATTTTCCTCTTTCCCTGTTCCCCCTTTTCCCATAACCTACCTTTATTTACAATTGTGGGGTATCTATATGATATTTACATCATAGTTTTATTCATTAGTGCGGAAGGGAAGAGTGCCCGTGAGAGTGTTAAACTGCGGAGAGCAGGAGGTTAAGCTGCCCCGACTTGCCACCATTGATAAGCTGTTCACAGTAGATACACATGCTATCCAAGTAGCAGCATCCACTATTACTGCACCCCATCCAGTCAGTGACTGCTCACCAAGTCAGCCAGAGGAGTGGTGTAAGGAATTACACGTAGGCACTGACTCCACACCTTCACATCACAAGAAGCGGGTCCACAGGGTAGTGCAAGAATACGAGCGAGCAAGTCTTCAGCAAACATCCGCTAGATTTTGGGGGAATAAAAGGGGTCCAACACTACATCCCCACAGGTGCACACCCACCCATCAAAGAGAGCTATAAGCCAATACCACCTTCACATTACCAGTGTACCAAGGACATGTTGAGCAACATGAAGGCGGCTGGGGTTATCCGTGACAGTTGTAGCCTTTGGGCAGCTCCGTTGGTCCTGTTAAAGAAGAAGGACGGCACCACTCCCCCGTATTGAGGAATCGCTAGCTGCATTGAGAACTGCAAATTATTTTTCTACCCTTGATCTCACTAGTCACTATTGGCTAGTGTCCGTTGCTGAGGCAGACCGGGGGAAGACCGCCTTTGCCACCCCTATGGCGCTGGAGGTCGGCAGACTGTTGTTCAAAAGCAGTGTCTGACGAACAAATTTGCTTCATCCTGAGGAACTGGCCAGTCGGTAAGGCCCGGATGGTGGAGGGAGTATGAGCAGAAGAAGCATGCAGCAGTGCGTTGACTGATGTTTCCTTCCTATGGACGTCGGTCTGAACAATTCGCTCAGAACCGAATGAAATTTTAATATCCAGGAAGTCAACGCAACTGCTGCTATGCTTATGCGTCAATCTGATGTTAAAGGTGTTGTTATTAAGTTCCTCCATAAATGTCTCGAGCTGCTCCACAGTGCCCTGCCAAAAAATCAAAATATCATCAATATACCTTAGCCAGCACTGCACATGGGCGCCAGCCCCTGCACCTCTGTCACCAAAAACCAACCAATCCCAGTACCTCTGCCTTCTATCTAGGTGCCTTGAGTTATGTCCTGTAAACTGTCACAGCGACCCAGACACACATGTGTAGTAGGGGAATATCCCTGCTGAGATGCCAGTGCTAGAGCACTCGTTTGCTGTGGAGTTGAACGCTATGTGAGCAGTTCTTACCTTCAATGAGCAGAAGTCTCTTTTTTCAGATTTCAATATCTCTGTGGGTATCTGGCAGAAATATGGAATACTCTTTACTGCTAAGACCCTGTACACCACTCCCACTAAAGGGGGCTTTACACGCTGCGACATCGCTAATGCGGAGTCGTTGGGGTCACGGAATTTGTGACGCACATCCGGCCGCATTAGCGATGTTGCTGCGTGTGACACCGATGAGCGATTTTGCATCGTTGCAAAAACGTGCAAAATCGCTCATCGGTGACATGGGTCTCCATTCTCGATTATCGTTACTGCAGCAGTAACGATGTAGTTCGTCGCTCCTGCGGCAGCACACATCACTCCGTGTGACACCGCAGAAACGAGGAACCTCTCCTTACCTGCCTCCCAGCCGCTATGAGGAAGGAAGGAGGTGGGCGGGATGTTCCGGCCACTCATCTCCGCCCCTCCGCTGCTATTGGGCGGTCGCTCAGTGACGTCGCTGTGACGCCGCACGGACCGCCCCCTTAGAAAGGAGGCGGTTCGCCGGTCACAGCGACGTCGCCGGGCAGGTAAGTATGTGTGACGGGTCTGGTCGGTGTTGTGCGGCATGGGCAGCGATTTGCCCGTGTCGCGCAACAGATGGGGCGGGTACCCACACTAGCGATATCGGGACCGATATCGCAGTGTGTAAAGTAGCCTTTAGTCACATGACCAAGACTGTATCTGTGTCCCTACAACACACTTGAGACAAATGTGTGTGTGAGCCTGCATTGTGGGGTATATATAATATATTATAGAGCTGGGAAGAATCATTCTAAGCAGTGAGCTGTTCCAGTATTTGTAGGAAAATACCCAGTAGAAGCATCAAACACAGCACCAATACCTCCCATCAGTATCCCACCACAGTGCCATGTAACCCATGCCCTACACTCCCATCTACACCAATACTATACAGGCACAAACTAGTATATCTGACTAAAAGCCCCCAAAATATGAAGAACGGCCTATAGTTGAGTGTGGATATAAAATCTATGTGAGCAGAGCTAGAATAGAAATCACTGATCGCATTGAAGTCATTCTGACCATAAATCACCATGATATCAAGGTGAGGAGTTGTGTGTTACTGCTGGGAGGAAAGGGTTAACAGTGGAATATTAAGGTGCATTTCTGTGTGCAGTGTTACTAGTCAATGTAACAATTCAATATGAGCTGCTCTTGGTGCCGGGGGAGGGAGATGCTCTCCTGAGCAAGATAGATGGGGAATTAACATGATATCTATATAGTGTAAGGCAGGGGGTCTCAAACTCGGCTGGGTGTATGGGCCGCACAGAGGAAAAAAATAATTTGGGGGGCTGCATTCTTTGCAGGACAAAGTGACATTTTTATTGGTACCATATATATATATTTTTTTCACACACCTTTGGATGACTGATTTTCAACATTTTTCACTTGTTTATTATAACAAATGTGCACATTCTTTGGTTAAATCTAAAAAAAAAAAATTTGATGTTAAAAAAAAGTCATGCCTTATTTTGTTTTTTTTTACATTTTATCCCTTTCTTTTAACTAATAGTGTTACAATTATGACGCTAGCGTTTTGTGAAGGGAATGCTTTGCCTACTTCCGTGACTATGGCCTTCCGGAACTGCTGCATTTTGGCTGACCTCTCCGCCTCGGGAATAAGAGACATAAAGTTCTCCTTGTAGCGTGGGTCTAACAGTGTTACCAACCAGTAATGATTGTCGGCCAAGATGTTCTTAACGCGAGGGTCACGAGACAGGCAGCTTACCACAAAGTCATCCATGTGCGCCAGACTCTTAACAGCCATCACTTCAGGATCCAGACCAACACGATGACTGAACATGCTGTCCTCCTCCTTCTCCTCCTCCTCCTCCTCCTCCTCATCATCTACCCTGTCCTCTGGCCAGCCACGCTGAACTGAGCATATGACTGGTATGCATGTCATATCCTCAATTTGGCCGGAGAGTTGCTCCATGTCTTCATCCTCCTCCTCGTCATAGTCCTCCACTGCACGTTGTGATGAGACGAGGCTGGGCTGTGTGTTATCACCCACACCCACTACTGTTTCTTGCTCCAACTCATCGTGTTCCGCCTGCAATGCATCATGTTTGGTTTTGAGCAGAGACCGTTTTAGAAGGCAGAGAAGCGGTATGGTGACGCTAATAATGGCGTCATCGCCGCTCACCATCTTGGTGGAGTCCTCAAAGTTTTGGAGGATGGTACATAGGTCGGACATCCATCTCCACTCCTCAGGTGTTATGTGTGGAGTTTGACCCATTTCCCGACGGCTTAGGTGATGCAGGTACTCAACAACTGCCCTCTTCTGCTCACATATCCTGATCAACATGTGCAGAGTTGAATTCCAACGCGTGGGGACATCACACACCAGTCTGTGAGCCGGAAGATGCAAACGACGCTGAAAGCCGGCAAGGCCGGCTGAAGCAGTAGGTGACTTTCGAAAATGTGCAGACAGGCAGCGAACTTTTACCAGCAGATCAGACAGCTCTGGGTATGACTTTAGAAACCGCTGAACCACGAGGTTGAGCACATGGGCCATGCATGGAACATGTGTCAGCTGGCCTCGCCTCAAAGCCGCCACCAGGTTCCGGCCATTGTCACACACAACCTTTCCTGGCTTTAGGTTCAGAGGTGTGAGCCAGTGATCTGCATGCTGTTTTAGAGCTGTCCACACCTCTTCTGCATTGTGGGGTTTGTCACCTATGCAGATTAGCTGCAGCACAGTCTGTTGCCGCTTCGCCGAGGCAGTGCTGCAGTGCTTCCAGCTTGGGACTGGTGTGGAGGGTAAAGTGGATGAGGATGCGCAGGAGGAGGAGGAGGCTGAAGAGCATGACATTCCGGAGCTGTAGAGTGTGGGTGAAACCCTGACTGAGTGTGGGAAGGACTTGTTCCGTTCCTCGCTCAAACTGGGTCCCAGCTGGGCTGGGCTGGGTCCCTACCCGGCTGGGTAGGGCGTTGTGGGGGGTTTGTCTATCTCCGTTTGAGGTGAGTTTGTTTAAGTTAGCCTTTTCTTTGGCGTTTTTTGGAGCCCTGCGGGTTGGGGAGTTGGTATCGCCCAGTAAGGCGTTCCCCGGGGGCTTGGATTGGGGTGACATTATGTCAGTGGAAAACGGAGTTGAATTTTGGATTAGGAAATCGAAAACTGATCAGAGAGGTGTGGGTAGACTAGTCCGTTTGGGGATGGTTGTGGCATCTGATATGTGCCCGTTCAAGTGTCTCGGGAATTTTCAACAGATCCGTCCGAAGGTGGATGGCCCCTTATTATGTCATGAGGATGGGTCCTTTTTATCGAGATACCAATTTGTGAGTGTTTTTAGGGCATGTTTGAAGTCGTTGGGGTTAGATCCGAAGTCTTTCGGATTGGGGCAGCGACGGAGGCCTCTATATGCGGCCTACCGGAGGAGACAGTTAAGCAGATTGGTAGGTGGAAGTCGCAGCGCTTTAAGTCGTATGTACGTCCCCAGGTGGTTGTTGGCAATTGAGGGGAAAAGGGGGGGGTATTAGGGTAGCAATGGGGGGGGTGAGAGTGTGTGTTTTTTGTAAATTTGGTTTGGTGAGGCAATAAAATGGTGTCGTCTGTACATTTTGTATTGCAGAAGCACCCCCTCTTCCTTCCCTGGTCTGGATCCTTGGCCACTCTTATGTGTATTGGGGAGCCCGACGAGCGGACGCGAGATGGAACGGGAGACAGCTAGGTTTTGAGAAGGACCTGGCTCTCGTGCGATGGCTCGGTGTTCGGGGGTTAGGGTGGAACAGGGTGTTGCAGGAGGTGCATAGATACGCCCGGTTGGACAGACCTCCTGACATGTTAGTGTTGCATGCCGGGGGGAATGATTTGGGTGGGCGTCCTTTTCGAATCTTGATAAAGGACATCAAACATGATTTGTTACGGTTATGGGTGTCGTTTCCAGGTCTAACGATAGTCTGGTCGGAGATAGTAGCGAGAAAGAGTTGGCAGAAAGCGCGGTCAGTTGACAGGTTGAACAAGGCGCGGGCGAAGGTTAATAGGGCGATCTCGAAGTTTGTTAGTCGGAACGGGGGTATAGCAATACGGCATGTTGAGTTGGAAAGGACGGAAGAGGAATTTTGGTTGGCTGACGGGGTACACCTTAATGCGGTGGGAACTGACTTATGGGCTCTTGGCTTGCAGGGAGGTATTGAGAGGGCCCTTTGGTTGCGGGGGGTCTCAGGCACTTGAAGGGTTTCAAGGTGCCTTCGTTGTGGTGTTGTTTATTGGTGGGTCCTTGAAGTTGGTTTAAAATTGGTTCGGGGATTCATCCGGGTATGGATCCCCTCATTGGCAGAATTGATGGTCCCCTGGTGATTTTGGGGGGGAACCCCGACGGGGTATGTCGGGGCCCCTGGGGGTGTGGTTGGGGTTGACGGAGGATTAACCCTTACCATTTGGTGCTCCTGAGCCAGTGTGGGTAACGGCTGGGAGCAAGTTGAGGTTTTTTATTGCTCGGTTATGGGAATCACCAGGGTTTTGGTAGCTTCAAGGACCTTACCACATTGCAAATTTTATTGGTTATGTATTCTTGTTAATAAAATGGCTGCTATGGCCAAAATTATCCAAAGATAAATTTGTGTCTGTGTAATTACTTTTAAATAAGAAATGGGAATGGAGGTGTGGGGTATGAAAGGAAGACCGGAGTCAACAATTCCAGGGTCAAGCATGTTTATTTGCCTAAGCTTCGTTCCAGGGTAGAAAGGGTAAGAGTGCCTTTCAGAATTCGAAGTGGTCGGACTGTACGGGCCACCAAGAACTGCAGGAGAGCTTGAACATCTTCCCATGGATTTGCGACATCCTCCCTCATCAGTTACGTAGGTAAGCAGGTTCTCAGCATTGCAGCCCATTTGTTATCTTAAGTTAGTTAAGCGGGGTTAACTAACCTGTCAGTTCAGCCTCAGGTCTAAAGCAGAGGCCTGGACTCCACTCCTTACTCCTCACTCCACAACTCTCCTTAAAAACAACTGACTCCTTTTTCCTGCCCCGGGGTCTCCAGACCCTTAGGTGGGCGTTTCCTTCCGTCTGGTCCTGCCCACTGGTGTGCCTGTCTTTCCCTGGGGGAGGTGACTAGGGTTTTCTGGTTGGCTTTGTGTGACTTAGGTGAGGGAAGTTGTTATGCGGGGGCCTATGTGTGACTACCTGCAGTGTCAGGGCGTCACATATGTATGTGTGTATGTCTGCTAAAGGAATCCGCACCGTCATATTTACAAACACAAAATGTTGACTCTATGCACAGAAGAGAGTCATTCTATTTACATGATTTGTGTTTTTTTACCTTTTAAAACTATCATTAAATGTTAAGTTTTAGTTAGGGATTTATGCTTCTGTCTGTCTCTCTCCCAGTCTCTGTCATCTGTCTGTCTCTGTGTGTCTCTATCTCTATCCATGTCTGTCTGTCTCTCTATCTCTGTCTGTCTCTCTGTGTCTGTCTGTCTCTCTCTCTCTTTGTGGCTGTCTGTTTCTATGTCTGTCTGTCTCTTTTCCAGGCCTGTCTCTTTTCCAGGTCTGTCTCTTTTCCAGGTCTGTCTCTTTCCCTGTCTGTCTGTCTCTTCCCCTGTCTGTCTCTTCCCCTGTCTGTCTCTTCCCCTGTCTGTCTCTGTATTTCTTTGTCTGTCTCTGTCTTTCTCTTCCCCTGTCTGTCTCTTTCCCTGTCTCTCTCTGCCTGTCTCTCTTTGTCTCTCTCTGTCTGACTCATTCCCCGTTTGTCTCTTTCCCTGTCTATCTCTGTATTTCTTTGTCTGTGTCTATCTGTCTGTCTCTCTCTGTCTGTCTCTTCCCCTGTCTGTCTCTTTCCCTGTCGGTCTGCCTTTTCTCCTGCCTGTCTCTGTATGTTTGTCTCTGTCTGTTTCCCTATCTGCCTCTGTCTCTTTCTCTGTCTCTGTCTGTCTGCCTTTTTTCCCTGTCTATCTCTGTCTGTCTCTTTCCCTGTCTGCCTCTGTCTGTTTGTCTCTGTCTCTTTCCCTGTCTGTCTATGCCTATCTGTCTCTGTCTGTTTGTCTCTCAGTCTGTGTCTGTCTCTCTCTATCTGTCTCCCCACTGACATCATATTATCTCACACATAAGCTTCTTATACTATGAATGTCCTTTGTTCCTATAGCAACCAATCACAGCTGCTATTAATAACTTGCAGCTCCCACCTCCATTCAGTTTAATGGAGGCAGGTTTTTTGGAGAGTAACTGTAAAGCGCGGGGTTAAATATTCCTGTTAAAACATAGTCTACGACGTTCCCTGAGTCACATGAGGTGTCTGCAAAATTTTGTGTTTGTAAATATGACGGTGCGGATTCCTTTAGCAGACATACACACATACATATGTGACGCCCTGACACTGCAGGTAGTCACACATAGGCCCCCGCATAACAACTTCCCTCACCTAAGTCACACAAAGCCAACCAGAAAATCCTAGTCACCTCCCCCAGGGAAAGACAGGCACACCAGTGGGCAGGACCAGACGGAAGGAAACGCCCACCTAGGGGTCTGGAGACCCCGGGGCAGGAAAAAGGAGTCAGTTGTTTTTAAGGAGAGTTGTGGAGTGAGGAGTAAGGAGTGGAGTCCAGGCCTCTGCTTTAGACCTGAGGCTGAACTGACAGGTTAGTTAACCCCGCTTAACTAACTTAAGACAACAAATGGGCTGCAATGCTGAGAACCTGCTTACCTACGTAACTGATGAGGGAGGATGTCGCAAATCCATGGGAAGATGTTCAAGCTCTCCTGCAGTTCTTGGTGGTCCGTACAGTCCGACCACTTCGAATTCTGAAAGGCACTCTTACCCTTTCTACCCTGGAACGAAGCTTACGCAAATAAACATGCTTGACCCTGGAATTGTTGACTCCGGTCTTCCTTTCATACCCCACACCTCCATTCCCATTTCTTATTTAAAAGTAATTACACAGACACAAATTTATCTTTGGATAATTTTGGCCATAGCAGCCATTTTATTAACAAGAATACATAACCAATAAAATTTGCAATGTGGTAAGGTCCTTGAAGCTACCAAAACCCTGGTGATTCCCATAACCGAGCAATAAAAAACCTCAACTTGCTCCCAGCCGTTACCCACACTGGCTCAGGAGCACCAAATGGTAAGGGTTAATCCTCCGTCAACCCCAACCACACCCCCAGGGGCCCCGACATACCCCGTCGGGGTTCCCCCCCAAAATCACCAGGGGACCATCAATTCTGCCAATGAGGGGATCCATACCCGGATGAATCCCCGAACCAATTTTAAACCAACTTCAAGGACCCACCAATAAACAACACCACAACGAAGGCACCTTGAAACCCTTCAAGTGCCTGAGACCCCCCGCAACCAAAGGGCCCTCTCAATACCTCCCTGCAAGCCAAGAGCCCATAAGTCAGTTCCCACCGCATTAAGGTGTACTCCGTCAGCCAACCAAAATTCCTCTTCCGTCCTTTCCAACTCAACATGCCGTATTGCTATACCCCCGTTCCGACTAACAAACTTCGAGATCGCCCTATTAACCTTCGCCCGCGCCTTGTTCAACCTGTCAACTGACCGCGCTTTCTGCCAACTCTTTCTCGCTACTATCTCCGACCAGACTATCGTTAGACCTGGAAACGACACCCATAACCGTAACAAATCATGTTTGATGTCCTTTATCAAGATTCGAAAAGGACGCCCACCCAAATCATTCCCCCCGGCATGCAACACTAACATGTCAGGAGGTCTGTCCAACCGGGCGTATCTATGCACCTCCTGCAACACCCTGTTCCACCCTAACCCCCGAACACCGAGCCATCGCACGAGAGCCAGGTCCTTCTCAAAACCTAGCTGTCTCCCGTTCCATCTCGCGTCCGCTCGTCGGGCTCCCCAATACACATAAGAGTGGCCAAGGATCCAGACCAGGGAAGGAAGGGGGGGTGCTTCTGCAATACAAAATGTACAGACGACACCATTTTATTGCCTCACCAAACCAAATTGACAAAAAACACACACTCTCACCCCCCCCATTGCTACCCTAATACCCCCCCCTTTTCCCCTCAATTGCCAACAACCACCTGGGGACGTACATACGACTTAAAGCGCTGCGACTTCCACCTACCAATCTGCTTAACTGTCTCCTCCGGTAGGCCGCATATACAGGCCTCCGTCGCTGCCCCAATCCGAAAGACTTCGGATCTAACCCCAACGACTTCAAACATGCCCTAAAAAACACTCACAAATTGGTATCTCGATAAAAAGGACCCATCCTCGTGACATAATAAGGGGCCATCCACCTTCGGACGGATCTGTTGAAAATTCCCGAGACACTTGAACGGGCACATATCAGATGCCACAACCATCCCCAAACGGACTAGTCTACCCACACCTCTCTGATCAGTTTTCGATTTCCTAATCCAAAATTCAACTCCGTTTTCCACTGACAATGTCACCCCAATCCAAGCCCCCGGGGAACGCCTTACTGGGCGATACCAACTCCCCAACCCGCAGGGCTCCAAAAAACGCCAAAGAAAAGGCTAACTTAAACAAACTCACCTCAAACGGAGATAGACAAACCCCCCACAACGCCCTACCCAGCCGGGTAGGGACCCAGCCCAGCCCAGCTGGGACCCAGTTTGAGCGAGGAACGGAACAAGTCCTTCCCACACCAAGGTTTGCAGGCCCTACCTCAGTCAGGGTTTCACCCACACTCTACAGCTCCGGAATGTCATGCTCTTCAGCCTCCTCCTCCTCCTGCGCATCCTCATCCACTTTACCCTCCACACCAGTCCCAAGCTGGAAGCACTGCAGCACTGCCTCGGCGAAGCGGCAACAGGCTGTGCTGCAGCTAATCTGCATAAGTGACAAATCCCACAATGCAGAAGAGGTGTGGACAGCTCTAAAACAGCATGCAGATCACTGGCTCACACCTCTGAACCTAAAGCCAGGAAAGGTTGTGTGTGACAATGGCCGGAACCTAGTGGCGGCTTTGAGGCGAGGCCAGCTGACACATGTTCCATGCATGGCCCATGTGCTCAACCTCGTGGTTCAGCGGTTTCTAAAGTCATACCCAGAGCTGTCTGATCTGCTGGTAAAAGTTCGCCGCCTGTCTGCACATTTTCGAAAGTCACCTACTGCTTCAGCCGGCCTTGCCGGCTTTCAGCGTCGTTTGCATCTTCCGGCTCACAGACTGGTGTGTGATGTCCCCACGCGTTGGAATTCAACTCTGCACATGTTGATCAGGATATGTGAGCAGAAGAGGGCAGTTGTTGAGTACCTGCATCACCTAAGCCGTCGGGAAATGGGTCAAACTCCACACATAACACCTGAGGAGTGGAGATGGATGTCCGACCTATGTACCATCCTCCAAAACTTTGAGGACTCCACCAAGATGGTGAGCGGCGATGACGCCATTATTAGCGTCACCATACCGCTTCTCTGCCTTCTAAAACGGTCTCTGCTCAAAACCAAACATGATGCATTGCAGGCGGAACACGATGAGTTGGAGCAAGAAACAGTAGTGGGTGTGGGTGATAACACATAGCCCAGCCTCGTCTCATCACAACGTGCAGTGGAGGACTATGACGAGGAGGAAGATGAAGACATGGAGCAACTCTCCGGCCAAATTGAGGATATGACATGCATACCAGTCATATGCTCAGTTCAGCGTGGCTGGCCAGAGGACAGGGTAGATGAGGAGGAGGAGGAGGAGAAGGAGGAGGACAGCATGTTCAGTCATCGTGTTGGTCTGGATACTGAAGTGATGGCTGTTAAGAGTCTGGCGCACATGGATGACTTTATGGTAAGCTGCCTGTCTCGTGACCCTCGCGTTAAGAACATCTTGGCCGACAATCATTACTGGTTGGTAACACTGTTAGACCCACGCTACAAGGAGAACTTTATGTCTCTTATTCCCGAGGCGGAGAGGTCAGCCAAAATGCAGCAGTTCCGGAAGGCCATAGTCACGGAAGTAGGCAAAGCATTCCCTTCACAAAACGCTAGCGTCATAATTGTAACACTATTAGTTAAAAGAAAGGGATAAAATGTAAAAAAAAACAAAATAAGGCATGACTTTTTTTTAACATCACATTTATTTTTTTTAGATTTAACCAAAGAATGTGCACATTTGTTATAATAAACAAGTGAAAAATGTTGAAAATCAGTCATACAAAGGTGTGTAAAAAAAATATATACATATATGGTACCAATAAAAATGTCACTTTGTCTTGCAAAGAATGCAGCCCCCCAAATTATTTTTTTCCTCTGTGCGGCCCATACACCCAGCCGAGTTTGAGACCCCCTGCCTTACACTATATAGATATTATGTTCATTCCCCATCTATCTTGCTCAGGAGAGCATCTCCCTCCCCCGGCACCAAGAGCAGCTCATACTGAATTGTTACATTGACTAGTAACACTGCACACAGAAATGCACCTTAATATTCCACTGTTAACCCTTTCCTCCCAGCAGTAACACACAACTCCTCACCTTGATATCATGGTGATTTATGGTCAGAATGACTTCAATGCGATCAGTGATTTCTATTCTAGCTCTGCTCACATAGATTTTATATCCACACTCAACTATAGGCCGTTCTTCATATTTTGGGGGCTTTTAGTCAGATATACTAGTTTGTGCCTGTATAGTATTGGTGTAGATGGGTGTGTAGGGCATGGGTTACATGGCACTGTGGTGGGATACTGATGGGAGGTATTGGTGCTGTGTTTGATGCTTCTACTGGGTATTTTCCTACAAATACTGGAACAGCTCACTGCTTAGAATGATCCTTCCCAGCTCTATAATATATTATATATACCCCACAATGCAGGCTCACACACACATTTGTCTCAAGTGTGTTGTAGGGACACAGATACAGTCTTGGTCATGTGACTAAAGGCTACTTTACACACTGCGATATCGGTCCCGATATCGCTAGTGTGGGTACCCGCCCCCATCTGTTGCGCGACACGGGTAAATCGCTGCCCATGCCGCACAACACCGACCAGACCCGTCACACATACTTACCTGCCCGGCGACGTCGCTGTGACCGGCGAACCGCCTCCTTTCTAAGGGGGCGGTCCGTGCGGCGTCACAGCGACGTCACTGAGCGACCGCCCAATAGCAGCGGAGGGGCGGAGATGAGTGGCCGGAACATCCCGCCCACCTCCTTCCTTCCTCATAGCGGCTGGGAGGCAGGTAAGGAGAGGTTCCTCGTTTCTGCGGTGTCACACGGAGTGATGTGTGCTGCCGCAGGAGCGACGAACTACATCGTTACTGCTGCAGTAACGATAATCGAGAATGGAGACCCATGTCACCGATGAGCGATTTTGCACGTTTTTGCAACGATGCAAAATCGCTCATCGGTGTCACACGCAGCAACATCGCTAATGCGGCCGGATGTGCGTCACAAATTCCGTGACCCCAACGACTCCGCATTAGCGATGTCGCAGCGTGTAAAGCCCCCTTTAGTGGGAGTGGTGTACAGGGTCTTAGCAGTAAAGAGTATTCCATATTTTTGCCAGATACCCACAGAGATATTGAAATCTGAAAAAAGAGACTTCTGCTCATTGAAGGTAAGAACTGCTCACATAGCGTTCAACTCCACAGCAAACGAGTGCTCTAGCACTGGCATCTCAGCAGGGATATTCCCCTACTACACATGTGTGTCTGGGTCGCTGTGACAGTTTACAGGACATAACTCAGGGCACCTAGACAAAAGGCAGAGGGACTACTTTCTATTTCTGGTGTAGAGCTTAGTACAATATATATATATATATGTACTATTACATGTGACACATGTACCTTGTATTACCATTATTCGCTGTATATGAACCCCTTTTCTCCGGGCATTATTTGTCTATAGCATTTCTCACGAACCTGAGGCAACTGAGAACCCTTCAGTGAAGGAATTCCACTAACCCTCACAATACCAACCAGGGGCCTCCCTGCAGTAACTCAGGTAGTTGTACCCATTCTCTTTCCGCATTCTATGTGTTCTTCTTCTTTCTTCTTTTTTTTCTTTTTTCTTCTTTTTATTTCTATCATGTAGTTCAGGGGTTTATAGATATATGTCCTGCATCTCATATTTCCTTTAGTGGTGCTTCTTACCCATTCTCATATCATTTACCCTAGTATTTCATGATCCTGAGGCGACTGAGAACCCTTTAATAAAGGAATCCTTTTTCACCTGAATTGTCAAGTGATACTTACCAGTGACTATCACGTAATGTTACAGGTAGTTCCATTTTCTTCCTCTTCTTTCTCTCCTTTCTTCTTTGTCACACGGTCCATTGTGTTATAGCCCACGTGTCATGATAACACTTGTACCATCTTTTCATTTAGATTCCACCTACAATTATTTACCGATTCCAGTTCTGGAATAGGCTTTCATCATCTACTCACTAGAATTCTCAAGTGCATAAGGTACTGAGACATATACATGTTCACACCATTATAAAGAACAAAGTATAAACATTGAGGTTTTTCTCACACCCATGTTCCTGTGTTCTTTGATATGATATGTGTTCATTTCCTTCACTATATAGGATTGCAAGTTTTCCATTTGTACCTTAATGGCAATGACGCTATACAATTGAACACATATCATCCTGTTATCCATATAGGTGTGTATTTACCTGCTTGACTATTTTTGGTTGTTTGATCCAGAATGTTTCTCCAGATAGGTCATGTGGAAATTTTCTTTCCTCAGTACAAATGTTTTCACTATGGCTTTGGAAAAATTTTTTGTATGTGCCTCATGGTCATTTGACCCATTGTACTCTCAAGTAGCAATATATTGTACTGTTATGTTGTACCAGTATATTGTATACTGGATTGTATATTGTACTGGACCAGGGAAATGCAGTGGATGTTGTGTATATGGACTTTTCAAAAGCTTTTGATACGGTGCCACACAAAAGGTTGGTACATAAAATGAGAATAATGGGGATAGGGGAAAATATGTGTAACTGGGTTAAAAACTGGCTCAGTGATAGGAAACAAAGGGTGGTTATTAATGGTACGTACTCGGACTGGGTCTCAGTTCATAGTGGGGTACCACAGGGGTCAGTATTGGGCCCGCTTCTTTTCAACATATTTATAAATGACCTTGTTGGGGGCATGCGGAGTAGAATTTCAATATTTGCAGATGATACTAAACTCTGCAGGGTAATCAATACAGAGGAGGATAATTTTATATTACAGGGAGATTTATGTAAATTGGAGGATTGGGCTGAGAAGTGGCAATTGAAGTTTAATGTAGATAAATGTAAGGTCATGCACTTGGGTAGAGGAAATAACATTTATGATTATGTACTTAATTGTAGAACACTGGGTAAAACAGACACAGAAAAAGACTTGGGTGTATGGGTGGATGGTAAACTTCACTTTAGTGGACAGTGTCAGGCAGCTGCTGCCAGGGCTAATAAAATAATGGGATGTATTAAAAGAGGTATAAGTGTTCATGAAAAAAATATAGTTCTACCTCTGTACAAGTCACTAGTGCGACCGCACTTAGAATACTGTGTACAATTCTGGTCACCGATATATAAGAAGGACATAGCTGAACTGGAGAGGGTGCAGAGAAGAGCGACCAAGATTATTAGAGGAATGGGGGGGCTGCAATACGAAGACAGGTTATTAAACTTGGGGTTATTTAGTCTGGAAAAACGAAGGCTTAGGGGGGATCTAATCACAATGTATAAATATATGAGGGGACAGTACAGAGACCTTTCCAAAGATCTATTTACACCTAGGCCTGCGACTGGAACACGGGGGCATCCGCTACGTCTTGAGGAAAGAAGGTTTAATCATAATCACAGACGAGGATTCTTTACTGTACGAGCAGTGAGACTATGGAACTCTCTGCCGCATGATGTTGTAATGAGTGATTCACTACTAACATTTAAGGAGAGCCTGGATGCCTTTCTTGAAAAATTTAATATAACCAGTTATGTATATTAGATTTTATGACAGGGTATTGATCCAGGGAACTAGTCTGATTGCCGGATGTGGAGTCAGGAAGGACATTTTTTTCCCCATTGGAACTTGTTTGCCACATTGGGGTTTTTTGCCTTCCTCTGGATCAACATGTTAGGCTACGGGTTGAACTAGATGGACTTAGAGTCTCCCTTCAACCTTAAAAACTATGATACTATGATACTATGATATGGTTTTGTAACCCTTTATGATCTTAGATAACTTTATCCTTGATAAAGACCTAAAAACAAGGTCGAAACGTTGGATGAATTATCCTTTTGCACAAATAAAGAATTTTCAGCATTCCAAGAGTTCTTTTCTTACGTTATTAATCACTATAGTGTGCCAGAGCTATTTCTTTTGAATTGACTCTTATTTTTTCTGAGCACCTGCTATATACACAGTGAGCCAGACATATTCAATTTTCATTCAGAAGGCAGAGGGAAGCCTTAGCAGCTGAGCATATATCTTTGCTTGTGAGCATTAGAATAGGCCGGCGATTACAGGGTAACATGAAAAATGTCCAGCTTGCATTATGACTAGAACATGACAATATCCTTTTAAGTACTAACCTATGATGCGTTCCTAAGCAGTTGATGTTATATGTTCTACATTTCATTTTCTGCATACTTTACAAGTAGTAGAATTTGCTTTGATATAGGCAACTGGATTTTCACAATGAAAAGGCAAAGGATAACGCCCGAAAAAGACGCCATACATTATGTCAGTGCCATCACTGACAAACCTGGATTGACCATGAAATACGGTATGGAGAGCTGTTGTCATCGTATTAGATAGATAAGAATGATTATATGTATTGTAGAAATGTCTCCTATCATGTTCCCTAATTTTTTATTATGTCCACATCCTGGTCCCCATCTTGGACATCATAACAAACGTGCACTTTTTTGTTTAATTTACACATTGGACCATGGGAAAAATGACACTACAGCTACAGAGGTGACCGTCTGATAGCCCAGCTCGACTATCCATCTCTACTGAAGACCCTTTCAGCTTTTTGAGAGTTGGGTGGAGGACATCATCTCTGAAAATAGGGTCCCACAGCTGCACCCCATCAGTGTGAGCAGGACTCTTAGGACTCTTAGAAGAGTCAATGCTCTGAGACCATGGGGGGCGCTTAGCCCCCTCTCTTCGTCACTGAGGATGATTTCATTTTTCAGGGATTAGAGAGGGTGGTCCTTGTGGTGGACTGCAGGTATGGAGAGCTGTTGTCATCGTATTAAATAGATAAGAATGATTATATGTATTGTAGAAATGTCTCCTATCATGTTCCCTAATTTTTTATTATGTCCACATCCTGGTCCCCATCTTGGACATCATAACAAACGTGCACTTTTTTGTTTAATTTACACATTGGACCATAGGAAAAATGACACTACAGCTACAGAGGTGACCGTCTGATAGCCCAGCTCGACTATCCATCTCTACTGAAGACCCTTTCAGCTTTTTGAGAGTTGGGTGGAGGACATCATCTCTGAAAATAGGGTCCCAAAGCTGCACCCCATCAGTGTGAGCAGGAATCTTAGGACTCTTAGAAGAGTCAATGCTCTGAAACCATGGGGGGCGCTTAGCCCCCTCTCTTCGTCCCTGAGGATAATTTCATTTTTCAGGGATTAGAGAGGGTGGTCCTTGTGGTGGACTGCAGGTATGGAGAGCTGTTGTCATCGTATTAGATAGATAAGAATGATTATATGTATTGTAGAAATGTCTCCTATCATGTTCCCTAATTTCTTATTATGTCCACATCCTGGTCCCCATCTTGGACATCATAACAAACGTGCACTTTTTTGTTTAATTTACACATTGGACCATAGGAAAAATGACACTACAGCTACAGAGGTGACCGTCTGATAGCCCAGCTCGACTATCCATCTCTACTGAAGACCCTTTCAGCTTTTTGAGAGTTGGGTGGAGGACATCATCTCTGAAAATAGGGTCCCACAGCTTCACCCCATCAGTGTGAGCAGGACTCTTAGGACTCTTAGAAGAGTCAATGCTCTGGTACCATGGGGGGCGCTTGGCCCCCTCTCTTCGTCACTGAGGATGATTTCATTTTTCAGGGATTAGAGAGGGTGGTCCTTGTGGTGGACTGCAGGTATGGAGAGCTGTTGTCATCGTATTAGATAGATAAGAATGATTATATGTATTGTAGAAATGTCTCCTATCATGTTCCCTAATTTTTTATTATGTCCACATCCTGGTCCCCATCTTGGACATCATAACAAACGTGCACTTTTTTGTTTAATTTACACATTGGACCATAGGGAAAATGACACTACAGCTACAGAGGTGACCGTCTGATAGCCCAGCTCGACTATCCATCTCTACTGAAGACCCTTTCAGCTTTTTGAGAGTTGGGTGGAGGACATCATCTCTGAAAATAGGGTCCCACAGCTGCACCCCATCAGTGTGAGCAGGACTCTTAGGACTCTTAGAAGAGTCAATGCTCTGAGACCATTGGGGGCACTTAGCCCCCTCTCTTCATCACTGAGGATGATTTCATTTTTCAGGGATTAGAGAGGGTGGTCCTTGTGGTGGACTGCAGATATGGAGAGCTGTTATCATCGTATTAGATAGATAAGAATGATTATATGTATTGTAGAAATGTCTCCTATCATGTTCCCTAATTTTTTATTATGTCCACATCCTGGTCCCCATCTTGGACATCATAACAAACGTGCACTTTTTTGTTTAATTTACACATTGGACCATAGGAAAAATGACACTACAGCTACAGAGGTGACCGTCTGATAGCCCAGCTCGACTATCCATCTCTACTGAAGACCCTTTCAGCTTTTTGAGAGTTGGGTGGA
The DNA here is from genome assembly GCF_048569485.1 of Anomaloglossus baeobatrachus. Lineage (NCBI taxonomy): Eukaryota > Metazoa > Chordata > Amphibia > Anura > Aromobatidae > Anomaloglossus > Anomaloglossus baeobatrachus. The sequence goes on from NW_027442320.1 coordinate 61,123, forward strand.
GGACATCATCTCTGAAAATAGGGTCCCACAGCTGCACCCCATCAGTGTGAGCAGGACTCTTAGGACTCTTAGAAGAGTCAATGCTCTGAGACCATGGGGGGCGCTTAGCCCCCTCTCTTCGTCACTGAGGATGATTTCATATTTCAGGGATTAGAGAGGGTGGTCCTTGTGGTGGACTGCAGGTATGGAGAGCTGTTGTCATCGTATTAAATAGATAAGAATGATTATATGTATTGTAGAAATGTCTCCTATCATGTTCCCTAATTTTTTATTATGTCCACATCCTGGTCCCCATCTTGGACATCATAACAAACGTGCACTTTTTTGTTTAATTTACACATTGGACCATAGGAAAAATGACACTACAGCTACAGAGGTGACCGTCTGATAGCCCAGCTCGACTATCCATCTCTACTGAAGACCCTTTCAGCTTTTTGAGAGTTGGGTGGAGAACATCATCTCTGAAAATAGGGTCCCACAGCTGCACCCCATCAGTGTGAGCAGGACTCTTAGGACTCTTAGAAGAGTCAATGCTCTGAGACCATGGGGGGCGCTTAGCCCCCTCTCTTCGTCACTGAGGATGATTTCACTTTTCAGGGAATAGAGAGGGTGGTCCTTGTGGTGGACTGCAGGTATGGAGAGCTGTTGTCATCGTATTAGATAGATAAGAATGATTATATGTATTGTAGAAATGTCTCCTATCATGTTCCCTATTTTTTTATTATGTCCACATCCTGGTCCCCATCTTGGAAATCATAACAAACGTGCACTTTTTTGTTTAATTTACACATTGGACCATAGGAAAAATGACACTACAGCTACAGAGGTGACCGTCTGATAGCCCAGCTCGACTATCCATCTCTACTGAAGACCCTTTCAGCTTTTTGAGAGTTGGGTGGAGGACATCATCTCTGAAAATAGGGTCCCACAGCTGCACCCCATCAGTGTGAGCAGGAATCTTAGGACTCTTAGAAGAGTCAATGCTCTGAGACCATGGGGGGCGCTTAGCCCCCTCTCTTCGTCACTGAGGATGATTTCATTTTTCAGGGATTAGAGAGAGTGGTCCTTGTGGTGGACTGCAGGTATGGAGAGCTGTTGTGATCGTATTAGATAGATAAGAATGATTATATGTATTGTAGAAATGTCTCCTATCATGTTCCCTAATTTTTTATTATGTCCACATCCTGGTCCCCATCTTGAACATCATAACAAACGTGCACTTTTTTGTTTAATTTACACATTGGACCATAGGAAAAATGACACTTTAGCTACAGAGGTGACCGTCTGATAGCCCAGCTCGACTATCCATCTCTACTGAAGACCCTTTCAGCTTTTTGAGAGTTGGGTGGAGGACATCATCTCTGAAAATAGGGTCCCACAGCTGCACCCCATCAGTGTAAGCAGGACTCTTAGGACTCTTAGAAGAGTCAATGCTCTAAAACCATGGGGGGCGCTTAGCCCCCTCTCTTCGTCCCTGAGGATGATTTCATTTTTCAGGGATTAGAGAGGGTGGTCCTTGTGGTGGACTGCAGGTATGGAGAGCTGTTGTCATCGTATTAGATAGATAAGAATGATTATATGTATTGTAGAAATGTCTCCTATCATGTTCCCTAATTTCCTATTATGTCCACATCCTGGTCCCCATCTTGGACATCATAACAAACGTGCACTTTTTTGTTTAATTTACACATTGGACCATAGGAAAAATGACACTACAGCTACAGAGGTGACCGTCTGATAGCCCAGCTCGACTATCCATCTCTACTGAAGACCCTTTCAGCTTTTTGAGAGTTGGGTGGAGGACATCATCTCTGAAAATAGGGTCCCACAGCTGCACCCCATCAGTGTGAGCAGGACTCTTATGACTCTTAGAAGAGTTAATGCTCTGAGACCATGGGGGCGCTTAGCCCCCTCTCTTCGTCACTGAGGATGATTTCATTTTTCAGGGTTTAGAGAGGGTGGTCCTTGTGGTGGACTGCAGGTATGGAGAGCTGTTTTCATCGTATTAGATAGATAAGAATGATTATATGTATTGTAGAAATGTCTCCTATCATGTTCCCTAATTTTTTATTATGTCCACATCCTGGTCCCCATCTTGGACATCATAACAAACGTGCACTTTTTTGTTTAATTTACACATTGGACCATAGGAAAAATGACACTACAGCTACAGAGGTGACCGTCTGATAGCCCAGCTCGACTATCCATCTCTACTGAAGACCCTTTCAGCTTTTTGAGAGTTGGGTGGAGGACATCATCTCTGAAAATAGGGTCCCACAGCTGCACCCCATCAGTGTGAGCAGGACTCTTAGGACTCTTAGAAAAGTCAATGCTCTGAGACCATTGGGGGCACTTAGCCCCCTCTCTTCGTCACTGAGGATGATTTCATTTTTCAGGGATTAGAGAGGGTGGTCCTTGTGGTGGACTGCAGGTATGGAGAGCTGTTGTCATCGTATTAAATAGATAAGAATGATTATATGTATTGTAGAAATGTCTCCTATCATGTTCCCTAATTTTTTATTATGTCCACATCCTGGTCCCCATCTTGGACATCATAACAAACGTGCACTTTTTTGTTTAATTTACACATTGGACCATAGGAAAAATGACACTACAGCTACAGAGGTGACCGTCTGATAGCCCAGCTCGACTATCCATCTCTACTGAAGACCCTTTCAGCTTTTTGAGAGTTGGGTGGAGGACATCATCTCTGAAAATAGGGTCCCACAGCTGCACCCCATCAGTGTGAGCAGGACTCTTAGGACTCTTAGAAGAGTCAATGCTCTGAGACCATTGGGGGCACTTAGCCCCCTCTCTTCATCACTGAGGATGATTTCATTTTTCAGGGATTAGAGAGGGTGGTCCTTGTGGTGGACTGCAGATATGGAGAGCTGTTATCATCGTATTAGATAGATAAGAATGATTACATGTATTGTAGAAATGTCTCCTATCATGTTCCCTAATTTTTTATTATGTCCACATCCTGGTCCCCATCTTGGACATCATAACAAACGTGCACTTTTTTGTTTAATTTACACATTGGACCATAGGAAAAATGACACTACAGCTACAGAGGTGACCGTCTGATAGCCCAGCTCGACTATCCATCTCTACTGAAGAACCTTTCAGCTTTTTGAGAGTTGGGTGGAGGACATCATCTCTGAAAATAGGGTCCCACAGCTGCACCCCATCAGTGTGAGCAGGACTCTTAGGACTCTTAGAAGAGTCAATGCTCTGAGACCATGGGGGCGCTTAGCCCCCTCATTTCGTCACTGAGGATGATTTCATTTTTCAGGGATTAGAGAGGGTGGTCCTTGTAGTGGACTGCAGGTATGGAGAGCTGTTGTCATCGTATTAAATAGATAAGAATGATTATATGTATTGTAGAAATGTCTCCTATCATGTTCCCTAATTTTTTATTATGTCCACATCCTGGTCCCCATCTTGGACATCATAACAAACGTGCACTTTTTTGTTTAATTTACACATTGGACCATAGGAAAAATGACACTACAGCTACAGAGGTGACCGTCTGATAGCCCAGCTCGACTATCCATCTCTACTGAAGACCCTTTCAGCTTTTTGAGAGTTGGGTGGAGAACATCATCTCTGAAAATAGGGTCCCACAGCTGCACCCCATCAGTGTGAGCAGGACTCTTAGGACTCTTAGAAGAGTCAATGCTCTGAGACCATGGGGGGCGCTTAGCCCCCTCTCCTCGTCACTGAGGATGATTTCACTTTTCAGGGAATAGAGAGGGTGGTCCTTGTGGTGGACTGCAGGTATGGAGAGCTGTTGTCATCGTATTAGATAGATAAGAATGATTATATGTATTGTAGAAATGTCTCCTATCATGTTCCCTATTTTTTTATTATGTCCACATCCTGGTCCCCATCTTGGAAATCATAACAAACGTGCACTTTTTTGTTTAATTTACAAATTGGACCATAGGAAAAATGACACTACAGCTACAGAGGTGACCGTCTGATAGCCCAGCTCGACTATCCATCTCTACTGAAGACCCTTTCAGCTTTTTGAGAGTTGGGTGGAGGACATCATCTCTGAAAATAGGGTCCCACAGCTGCACCCCATCAGTGTGAGCAGGAATCTTAGGACTCTTAGAAGAGTCAATGCTCTGAGACCATGGGGGGCGCTTAGCCCCCTCTCTTCGTCACTGAGGATGATTTTATTGTTCAGGGATTAGAGAGAGTGGTCCTTGTGGTGGACTGCAGGTATGGAGAGCTGTTGTGATCGTATTAGATAGATAAGAATGATTATATGTATTGTAGAAATGTCTCCTATCATGTTCCCTAATTTTTTATTATGTCCACATCCTGGTCCCCATCTTGAACATCATAACAAACGTGCACTTTTTTGTTTAATTTACACATTGGACCATAGGAAAAATGACACTACAGCTACAGAGGTGACCGTCTGATAGCCCAGCTCGACTATCCATCTCTACTGAAGACCCTTTCAGCTTTTTGAGAGTTGGGTGGAGGACATCATCTCTGAAAATAGGGTCCCACAGCTTCACCCCATCAGTGTGAGCAGGACTCTTAGGACTCTTAGAAGAGTCAATGCTCTGGTACCATGGGGGGCGCTTGGCCCCCTCTCTTCGTCACTGAGGATGATTTCATTTTTCAGGGATTAGAGAGGGTGGTCCTTGTGGTGGACTGCAGGTATGGAGAGCTGTTGTCATCGTATTAGATAGATAAGAATGATTATATGTATTGTAGAAATGTCTCCTATCATGTTCCCTAATTTTTTATTATGTCCACATCCTGGTCCCCATCTTGGACATCATAACAAACGTGCACTTTTTTGTTTAATTTACACATTGGACCATAGGAAAAATGACACTACAGCTACAGAGGTGACCGTCTGATAGCCCAGCTCGACTATCCATCTCTACTGAAGACCCTTTCAGCTTTTTGAGAGTTGGGTGGAGGACATCATCTCTGAAAATAGGGTCCCACAGCTGCACCCCATCAGTGTGAGCAGGACTCTTAGGACTCTTAGAAGAGTTAATGCTCTGAGACCATGGGGGCGCTTAGCCCCCTCTCTTCGTCACTGAGGATGATTTCATTTTTCAGGGATTAGAGAGGGTGGTCCTTGTGGTGGACTGCAGGTATGGAGAGCTGTTGTCATCGTATTAGATAGATAAGAATGATTATATGTATTGTAGAAATGTCTCCTATCATGTTCCCTAATTTTTTATTATGTCCACATCCTGGTCCCCATCTTGGACATCATAACAAACGTGCACTTTTTTGTTTAATTTACACATTGGACCATAGGAAAAATGACACTACAGCTACAGAGGTGACCGTCTGATAGCCCAGCTCGACTATCCATCTCTACTGAAGACCCTTTCAGCATTTTGAGAGTTGGGTGGAGGACATCATCTCTGAAAATAGGGTCCCATAGCTCCACCCCATCAGTGTGAGCAGGACTCTTAGGACTCTTAGAAGAGTCAATGCTCTGAGACCATTGGGGGCACTTAGCCCCCTCTCTTCGTCACTGAGGATGATTTCATTTTTCAGGGATTAGAGAGGGTGGTCCTTGTGGTGGACTGCAGGTATGGAGAGCTGTTATCATCGTATTAGATAGATAAGAATGATTATATGTATTGTAGAAATGTCTCCTATCATGTTCCCTAATTTTTTATTATGTCCACATCCTGGTCCCCATCTTGGACATCATAACAAACGTGCACTTTTTTGTTTAATTTACACATTGGACCATAGGAAAAATGACACTACAGCTACAGAGGTGACCGTCTGATAGCCCAGCTCGACTATCCATCTCTACTGAAGACCCTTTCAGCTTTTTGAGAGTTGGGTGGAGGACATCATCTCTGAAAATAGGGTCCCACAGCTTCACCCCATCAGTGTGAGCAGGACTCTTAGGACTCTTAGAAGAGTCAATGCTCTGGTACCATGGGGGGCGCTTGGCCCCCTCTCTTCGTCACTGAGGATGATTTCATTTTTCAGGGATTAGAGAGGGTGGTCCTTGTGGTGGACTGCAGGTATGGAGAGCTGTTGTCATCGTATTAGATAGATAAGAATGATTATATGTATTGTAGAAATGTCTCCTATCATGTTCCCTAATTTTTTATTATGTCCACATCCTGGTCCCCATCTTGGACATCATAACAAACGTGCACTTTTTTGTTTAATTTACACATTGGACCATAGGAAAAATGACACTACAGCTACAGAGGTGACCGTCTGATAGCCCAGCTCGACTATCCATCTCTACTGAAGACCCTTTCAGCTTTTTGAGAGTTGGGTGGAGGACATCATCTCTGAAAATAGGGTCCCACAGCTGCACCCCATCAGTGTGAGCAGGACTCTTAGGACTCTTAGAAGAGTCAATGCTCTGAGACCATTGGGGGCACTTAGCCCCCTCTCTTCATCACTGAGGATGATTTCATTTTTCAGGGATTAGAGAGGGTGGTCCTTGTGGTGGACTGCAGATATGGAGAGCTGTTATCATCGTATTAGATAGATAAGAATGATTACATGTATTGTAGAAATGTCTCCTATCATGTTCCCTAATTTTTTATTATGTCCACATCCTGGTCCCCATCTTGGACATCATAACAAACGTGCACTTTTTTGTTTAATTTCCACATTGGACCATAGGAAAAATGACACTACAGCTACAGAGGTGACCGTCTGATAGCCCAGCTCGACTATCCATCTCTACTGAAGAACCTTTCAGCTTTTTGAGAGTTGGGTGGAGGACATCATCTCTGAAAATAGGGTCCCACAGCTGCACCCCATCAGTGTGAGCAGGACTCTTAGGACTCTTAGAAGAGTCAATGCTCTGAGACCATGGGGGCGCTTAGCCCCCTCATTTCGTCACTGAGGATGATTTCATTTTTCAGGGATTAGAGAGGGTGGTCCTTGTAGTGGACTGCAGGTATGGAGAGCTGTTGTCATCGTATTAAATAGATAAGAATGATTATATGTATTGTAGAAATGTCTCCTATCATGTTCCCTAATTTTTTATTATGTCCACATCCTGGTCCCCATCTTGGACATCATAACAAACGTGCACTTTTTTGTTTAATTTACACATTGGACCATAGGAAAAATGACACTACAGCTACAGAGGTGACCGTCTGATAGCCCAGCTCGACTATCCATCTCTACTGAAGACCCTTTCAGCTTTTTGAGAGTTGGGTGGAGAACATCATCTCTGAAAATAGGATCCCACAGCTGCACCTTATCAGTGTGAGCAGGACTCTTAGGACTCTTAGAAGAGTCAATGCTCTGAGACCATGGGGGGCGCTTAGCCCCCTCTCCTCGTCACTGAGGATGATTTCACTTTTTAGGGAAAAGAGAGGGTGGTCCTTGTGGTGGACTGCAGGTATGGAGAGCTGTTGTCATCGTATTAGATAGATAAGAATGATTATATGTATTGTAGAAATGTCTCCTATCATGTTCCCTATTTTTTTATTATGTCCACATCCTGGTCCCCATCTTGGAAATCATAACAAACGTGCACTTTTTTGTTTAATTTACAAATTGGACCATAGGAAAAATGACACTACAGCTACAGAGGTGACCGTCTGATAGCCCAGCTCGACTATCCATCTCTACTTAAGACCCTTTCAGCTTTTTGAGAGTTGGGTGGAGGACATCATCTCTGAAAATAGGGTCCCACAGCTGCACCCCATCAGTGTGAGCAGGAATCTTAGGACTCTTAGAAGAGTCAATGCTCTGAGACCATGGGGGGCGCTTAGCCCCCTCTCTTCGTCACTGAGGATGATTTCATTTTTCAGGGATTAGAGAGGGTGGTCCTTGTGGTGGACTGCAGGTATGGAGAGCTGTTGTGATCGTATTAGATAGATAAGAATGATTATATGTATTGTAGAAATGTCTCCTATCATGTTCCCTAATTTTTTATTATGTCCACATCCTGGTCCCCATCTTGAACATCATAACAAACGTGCACTTTTTTGTTTAATTTACACATTGGACCATAGGAAAAATGACACTACAGCTACAGAGGTGACCGTCTGATAGCCCAGCTCGACTATCCATCTCTACTGAAGACCCTTTCAGCTTTTTGAGAGTTGGGTGGAGGACATCATCTCTGAAAATAGTGTCCCACAGCTTCACCCCATCAGTGTGAGCAGGACTCTTAGGACTCTTAGAAGAGTCAATGCTCTGGTACCATGGGGGGTGCTTGGCCCCCTCTCTTCGTCACTGAGGATGATTTCATTTTTCAGGGATTAGAGAGGGTGGTCCTTGTGGTGGACTGCAGGTATGGAGAGCTGTTGTCATCGTATTAGATAGATAAGAATGATTATATGTATTGTAGAAATGTCTCCTATCATGTTCCCTAATTTTTTATTATGTCCACATCCTGGTCCCCATCTTGGACATCATAACAAACGTGCACTTTTTTGTTTAATTTACACATTGGACCATAGGAAAAATGACACTACAGCTACAGAGGTGACCGTCTGATAGCCCAGCTCGACTATCCATCTCTACTGAAGACCCTTTCAGCTTTTTGAGAGTTGGGTGGAGGACATCATCTCTGAAAATAGGGTCCCACAGCTGCACCCCATCAGTGTGAGCAGGACTCTTAGGACTCTTAGAAGAGTTAATGCTCTGAGACCATGGGGGCGCTTAGCCCCCTCTCTTCGTCACTGAGGATGATTTCATTTTTCAGGGATTAGAGAGGGTGGTCCTTGTGGTGGACTGCAGGTATGGAGAGCTGTTGTCATCGTATTAGATAGATAAGAATGATTATATGTATTGTAGAAATGTCTCCTATCATGTTCCCTAATTTTTTATTATGTCCACATCCTGGTCCCCATCTTGGACATCATAACAAACGTGCACTTTTTTGTTTAATTTACACATTGGACCATAGGAAAAATGACACTACAGCTACAGAGGTGACCGTCTGATAGCCCAGCTCGACTATCCATCTCTACTGAAGACCCTTTCAGCATTTTGAGAGTTGGGTGGAGGACATCATCTCTGAAAATAGGGTCCCACAGCTGCACCCCATCAGTGTGAGCAGGACTCTTAGGACTCTTAGAAGAGTCAATGCTCTGAGACCATTGGGGGCACTTAGCCCCCTCTCTTCGTCACTGAGGATGATTTCATTTTTCAGGGATTAGAGAGGGTGGTCCTTGTGGTGGACTGCAGGTATGGAGAGCTGTTATCATCGTATTAGATAGATAAGAATGATTATATGTATTGTAGAAATGTCTCCTATCATGTTCCCTAATTTTTTATTATGTCCACATCCTGGTCCCCATCTTGGACATCATAACAAACGTGCACTTTTTTGTTTAATTTACACATTGGACCATAGGAAAAATGACACTACAGCTACAGAGGTGACCGTCTGATAGCCCAGCTCGACTATCCATCTCTACTGAAGACCCTTTCAGCTTTTTGAGAGTTGGGTGGAGGACATCATCTCTGAAAATAGGGTCCAACAGCTTCACCCCATCAGTGTGAGCAGGACTCTTAGGACTCTTAGAAGAGTCAATGCTCTGGTACCATGGGGGGCGCTTGGCCCCCTCTCTTCGTCACTGAGGATGATTTCATTTTTCAGGGATTAGAGAGGGTGGTCCTTGTGGTGGACTGCAGGTATGGAGAGCTGTTGTCATCGTATTAGATAGATAAGAATGATTATATGTATTGTAGAAATGTCTCCTATCATGTTCCCTAATTTTTTATTATGTCCACATCCTGGTCCCCATCTTGGACATCATAACAAACGTGCACTTTTTTGTTTAATTTACACATTGGACCATAGGAAAAATGACACTACAGCTACAGAGGTGACCGTCTGATAGCCCAGCTCGACTATCCATCTCTACTGAAGACCCTTTCAGCTTTTTGAGAGTTGGGTGGAGGACATCATCTCTGAAAATAGGGTCCCACAGCTGCACCCCATCAGTGTGAGCAGGACTCTTAGGACTCTTAGAAGAGTTAATGCTCTGAGACCATGGGGGCGCTTAGCCCCCTCTCTTCGTCACTGAGGATGATTTCATTTTTCAGGGATTAGAGAGGGTGGTCCTTGTGGTGGACTGCAGGTATGGAGAGCTGTTGTCATCGTATTAGATAGATAAGAATGATTATATGTATTGTAGAAATGTCTCCTATCATGTTCCCTAATTTTTTATTATGTCCACATCCTGGTCCCCATCTTGGACATCATAACAAACGTGCACTTTTTTGTTTAATTTACACATTGGACCATAGGAAAAATGACACTACAGCTACAGAGGTGACCGTCTGATAGCCCAGCTCGACTATCCATCTCTACTGAAGACCCTTTCAGCTTTTTGAGAGTTGGGTGGAGGACATCATCTCTGAAAATAGGGTCCCACAGCTGCACTTCATCAGTGTGAGCAGGACTCTTAGGACTCTTAGAAGAGTCAATGCTCTGAGACCATGGGGGGCGCTTAGCCCCCTCTCTTCGTCACTGAGGATGATTTCATTTTTCAGGGATTAGAGAGGGTGGTCCTTGTGGTGGACTGCAGGTATGGAGAGCTGTTGTCATCGTATTAAATAGATAAGAATGATTATATGTATTGTAGAAATGTCTCCCATCATGTTCCCTAATTTTTTATTATGTCCACATCCTGGTCCCCATCTTGGACATCATAACAAACGTGCACTTTTTTGTTTAATTTACACATTGGACCATAGGAAAAATGACACTACAGCTACAGAGGTGACCGTCTGATAGCCCAGCTCGACTATCCATCTCTACTGAAGACCCTTTCAGCTTTTTGAGAGTTGGGTGGAGAACATCATCTCTGAAAATAGGGTCCCACAGCTGCACCCCATCAGTGTGAGCAGGACTCTTAGGACTCTTAGAAGAGTCAATGCTCTGAGACCATGGGGGGCGCTTAGCCCCCTCTCTTCGTCACTGAGGATGATTTCACTTTTCAGGGAATAGAGAGGGTGGTCCTTGTGGTGGACTGCAGGTATGGAGAGCTGTTGTCATCGTATTAGATAGATAAGAATGATTATATGTATTGTAGAAATGTCTCCTATCATGTTCCCTATTTTTTTATTATGTCCACATCCTGGTCCCCATCGTGGAAATCATAACAAACGTGCACTTTTTTGTTTAATTTACACATTGGACCATAGGAAAAATGACACTACAGCTACAGAGGTGACCGTCTGGTAGCCCAGCTCGACTATCCATCTCTACTGAAGACCCTTTCAGCTTTTTGAGAGTTGGGTGGAGGACATCATCTCTGAAAATAGGGTCCCACAGCTGCACCCCATCAGTGTGAGCAGGACTCTTAGGACTCTTAGAAGAGTTAATGCTCTGAGACCATGGGGGCGCTTAGCCCCCTCTCTTCGTCACTGAGGATGATTTCATTTTTCAGGGATTAGAGAGGGTGGTCCTTGTGGTGGACTGCAGGTATGGAGAGCTGTTGTCATCGTATTAGATAGATAAGAATGATTATATGTATTGTAGAAATGTCTCCTATCATGTTCCCTAATTTTTTATTATGTCCACATCCTGGTCCCCATCTTGGACATCATAACAAACGTGCACTTTTTTGTTTAATTTACACATTGGACCATAGGAAAAATGACACTACAGCTACAGAGGTGACCGTCTGATAGCCCAGCTCGACTATCCATCTCTACTGAAGACCCTTTCAGCTTTTTGAGAGTTGGGTGGAGGACATCATCTCTTAAAATAGGGTCCCACAGCTGCACCCCATCAGTGTAAGCAGGACTCTTAGGACTCTTAGAAGAGTCAATGCTCTAAAACCATGGGGGGCGCTTAGCCCCCTCTCTTCGTCCCTGAGGATGATTTCATTTTTCAGGGATTAGAGAGGGTGGTCCTTGTGGTGGACTGCAGGTATGGAGAGCTGTTGTCATCGTATTAGATAGATAAGAATGATTATATGTATTGTAGAAATGTCTCCTATCATGTTCCCTAATTTTTTATTATGTCCACATCCTGGTCCCCATCTTGGACATCATAACAAACGTGCACTTTTTTGTTTAATTTACACATTGGACCATAGGAAAAATGACACTACAGCTACAGAGGTGACCGTCTGATAGCCCAGCTCGACTATCCATCTCTACTGAAGACCCTTTCAGCTTTTTGAGAGTTGGGTGGAGGACATCATCTCTGAAAATAGGGTCCCACAGCTGCACCCCATCAGTGTGAGCAGGACTCTTAGGACTCTTAGAAGAGTTAATGCTCTGAGACCATGGGGGCGCTTAGCCCCCTCTCTTCGTCACTGAGGATGATTTCATTTTTCAGGGATTAGAGAGAGTGGTCCTTGTGGTGGACTGCAGGTATGGAGAGCTGTTGTCATCGTATTAGATAGATAAGAATGATTATATGTATTGTAGAAATGTCTCCTATCATGTTCCCTAATTTTTTATTATGTCCACATCCTGGTCCCCATCTTGGACATCATAACAAACGTGCACTTTTTTGTTTAATTTACACATTGGACCATAGGAAAAATGACACTACAGCTACAGAGGTGACCGTCTGATAGCCCAGCTCGACTATCCATCTCTACTGAAGACCCTTTCAGCTTTTTGAGAGTTGGGTGGAGGACATCATCTCTGAAAATAGGGTCCCACAGCTGCACCCCATCAGTGTGAGCAGGACTCTTAGGACTCTTAGAAGAGTTAATGCTCTGAGACCATGGGGGCGCTTAGCCCCCTCTCTTCGTCACTGAGGATGATTTCATTTTTCAGGGATTAGAGAGGGTGGTCCTTGTGGTGGACTGCAGGTATGGAGAGCTGTTGTCATCGTATTAGATAGATAAGAATGATTATATGTATTGTAGAAATGTCTCCTATCATGTTCCCTAATTTTTTATTATGTCCACATCCTGGTCCCCATCTTGGACATCATAACAAACGTGCACTTTTTTGTTTAATTTACACATTGGACCATAGGAAAAATGACACTACAGCTACAGAGGTGACCGTCTGATAGCCCAGCTCGACTATCCATCTCTACTGAAGACCCTTTCAGCTTTTTGAGAGTTGGGTGGAGGACATCATCTCTTAAAATAGGGTCCCACAGCTGCACCCCATCAGTGTAAGCAGGACTCTTAGGACTCTTAGAAGAGTCAATGCTCTAAAACCATGGGGGGCGCTTAGCCCCCTCTCTTCGTCCCTGAGGATGATTTCATTTTTCAGGGATTAGAGAGGGTGGTCCTTGTGGTGGACTGCAGGTATGGAGAGCTGTTGTCATCGTATTAGATAGATAAGAATGATTATATGTATTGTAGAAATGTCTCCTATCATGTTCCCTAATTTTTTATTATGTCCACATCCTGGTCCCCATCTTGGACATCATAACAAACGTGCACTTTTTTGTTTAATTTACACATTGGACCATAGGAAAAATGACACTACAGCTACAGAGGTGACCGTCTGATAGCCCAGCTCGACTATCCATCTCTACTGAAGACCCTTTCAGCTTTTTGAGAGTTGGGTGGAGGACATCATCTCTGAAAATAGGGTCCCACAGCTGCACCCCATCAGTGTGAGCAGGACTCTTAGGACTCTTAGAAGAGTTAATGCTCTGAGACCATGGGGGCGCTTAGCCCCCTCTCTTCGTCACTGAGGATGATTTCATTTTTCAGGGATTAGAGAGAGTGGTCCTTGTGGTGGACTGCAGGTATGGAGAGCTGTTGTCATCGTATTAGATAGATAAGAATGATTATATGTATTGTAGAAATGTCTCCTATCATGTTCCCTAATTTTTTATTATGTCCACATCCTGGTCCCCATCTTGGACATCATAACAAACGTGCACTTTTTTGTTTAATTTACACATTGGACCATAGGAAAAATGACACTACAGCTACAGAGGTGACCGTCTGATAGCCCAGCTCGACTATCCATCTCTACTGAAGACCCTTTCAGCTTTTTGAGAGTTGGGTGGAGGACATCATCTCTGAAAATAGGGTCCCACAGCTGCACCCCATCAGTGTGAGCAGGACTCTTAGGACTCTTAGAAGAGTTAATGCTCTGAGACCATGGGGGCGCTTAGCCCCCTCATTTCGTCACTGAGGATGATTTCATTTTTCAGGGATTAGAGAGGGTGGTCCTTGTGGTGGACTGCAGGTATGGAGAGCTGTTGTCATCGTATTAGATAGATAAGAATGATTATATGTATTGTAGAAATGTCTCCTATCATGTTCCCTAATTTTTTATTATGTCCACATCCTGGTCCCCATCTTGGACATCATAACAAACGTGCACTTTTTTGTTTAATTTACACATTGGACCATAGGAAAAATGACACTACAGCTACAGAGGTGACCGTCTGATAGCCCAGCTCGACTATCCATCTCTACTGAAGACCCTTTCAGCTTTTTGAGAGTTGGGTGGAGAACATCATCTCTGAAAATAGGGTCCCACAGCTGCACCCCATCAGTGTGAGCAGGACTCTTAGGACTCTTAGAAGAGTCAATGCTCTGAGACCATGGGGGGCGCTTAGCCCCCTCTCTTCGTCACTGAGGATGATTTCACTTTTCAGGGAATAGAGAGGGTGGTCCTTGTGGTGGACTGCAGGTATGGAGAGCTGTTGTCATCGTATTAGATAGATAAGAATGATTATATGTATTGTAGAAATGTCTCCTATCATGTTCCCTATTTTTTTATTATGTCCACATCCTGGTCCCCATCGTGGAAATCATAACAAACGTGCACTTTTTTGTTTAATTTACACATTGGACCATAGGAAAAATGACACTACAGCTACAGAGGTGACCGTCTGGTAGCCCAGCTCGACTATCCATCTCTACTGAAGACCCTTTCAGCTTTTTGAGAGTTGGGTGGAGGACATCATCTCTGAAAATAGGGTCCCACAGCTGCACCCCATCAGTGTGAGCAGGACTCTTAGGACTCTTAGAAGAGTTAATGCTCTGAGACCATGGGGGCGCTTAGCCCCCTCTCTTCGTCACTGAGGATGATTTCATTTTTCAGGGATTAGAGAGGGTGGTCCTTGTGGTGGACTGCAGGTATGGAGAGCTGTTGTCATCGTATTAGATAGATAAGAATGATTATATGTATTGTAGAAATGTCTCCTATCATGTTCCCTAATTTTTTATTATGTCCACATCCTGGTCCCCATCTTGGACATCATAACAAACGTGCACTTTTTTGTTTAATTTACACATTGGACCATAGGAAAAATGACACTACAGCTACAGAGGTGACCGTCTGATAGCCCAGCTCGACTATCCATCTCTACTGAAGACCCTTTCAGCTTTTTGAGAGTTGGGTGGAGGACATCATCTCTTAAAATAGGGTCCCACAGCTGCACCCCATCAGTGTAAGCAGGACTCTTAGGACTCTTAGAAGAGTCAATGCTCTAAAACCATGGGGGGCGCTTAGCCCCCTCTCTTCGTCCCTGAGGATGATTTCATTTTTCAGGAAATGGGAGGGTGGTCCTTGTGGTGGACTGCAGGTATGGAGAGCTGTTGTCATCGTATTAGATAGATAAGAATGATTATATGTATTGTAGAAATGTCTCCTATCATGTTCCCTAATTTTTTATTATGTCCACATCCTGGTCCCCATCTTGGACATCATAACAAACGTGCACTTTTTTGTTTAATTTACACATTGGACCATAGGAAAAATGACACTACAGCTACAGAGGTGACCGTCTGATAGCCCAGCTCGACTATCCATCTCTACTGAAGACCCTTTCAGCTTTTTGAGAGTTGGGTGGAGGACATCATCTCTGAAAATAGGGTCCCACAGCTGCACCCCATCAGTGTGAGCAGGACTCTTAGGACTCTTAGAAGAGTTAATGCTCTGAGACCATGGGGGCGCTTAGCCCCCTCTCTTCGTCACTGAGGATGATTTCATTTTTCAGGGATTAGAGAGAGTGGTCCTTGTGGTGGACTGCAGGTATGGAGAGCTGTTGTCATCGTATTAGATAGATAAGAATGATTATATGTATTGTAGAAATGTCTCCTATCATGTTCCCTAATTTTTTATTATGTCCACATCCTGGTCCCCATCTTGGACATCATAACAAACGTGCACTTTTTTGTTTAATTTACACATTGGACCATAGGAAAAATGACACTACAGCTACAGAGGTGACCGTCTGATAGCCCAGCTCGACTATCCATCTCTACTGAAGACCCTTTCAGCTTTTTGAGAGTTGGGTGGAGGACATCATCTCTGAAAATAGGGTCCCACAGCTGCACCCCATCAGTGTGAGCAGGACTCTTAGGACTCTTAGAAGAGTTAATGCTCTGAGACCATGGGGGCGCTTAGCCCCCTCTCTTCGTCACTGAGGATGATTTCATTTTTCAGGGATTAGAGAGGGTGGTCCTTGTGGTGGACTGCAGGTATGGAGAGCTGTTGTCATCGTATTAGATAGATAAGAATGATTATATGTATTGTAGAAATGTCTCCTATCATGTTCCCTAATTTTTTATTATGTCCACATCCTGGTCCCCATCTTGGACATAATAACAAACGTGTACTTTTTTGTTTAATTTACACATTGGACCATAGGAAAAATGACACTACAGCTACAGAGGTGACCGTCTGATAGCCCAGCTCGACTATCCATCTCTACTGAAGACCCTTTCAGCTTTTTGAGAGTTGGGTGGAGGACATCATCTCTTAAAATAGGGTCCCACAGCTGCACCCCATCAGTGTAAGCAGGACTCTTAGGACTCTTAGAAGAGTCAATGCTCTAAAACCATGGGGGGCGCTTAGCCCCCTCTCTTCGTCCCTGAGGATGATTTCATTTTTCAGGGATTAGAGAGGGTGGTCCTTGTGGTGGACTGCAGGTATGGAGAGCTGTTGTCATCGTATTAGATAGATAAGAATGATTATATGTATTGTAGAAATGTCTCCTATCATGTTCCCTAATTTTTTATTATGTCCACATCCTGGTCCCCATCTTGGACATCATAACAAACGTGCACTTTTTTGTTTAATTTACACATTGGACCATAGGAAAAATGACACTACAGCTACAGAGGTGACCGTCTGATAGCCCAGCTCGACTATCCATCTCTACTGAAGACCCTTTCAGCTTTTTGAGAGTTGGGTGGAGGACATCATCTCTGAAAATAGGGTCCCACAGCTGCACCCCATCAGTGTGAGCAGGACTCTTAGGACTCTTAGAAGAGTTAATGCTCTGAGACCATGGGGGCGCTTAGCCCCCTCTCTTCGTCACTGAGGATGATTTCATTTTTCAGGGATTAGAGAGAGTGGTCCTTGTGGTGGACTGCAGGTATGGAGAGCTGTTGTCATCGTATTAGATAGATAAGAATGATTATATGTATTGTAGAAATGTCTCCTATCATGTTCCCTAATTTTTTATTATGTCCACATCCTGGTCCCCATCTTGGACATCATAACAAACGTGCACTTTTTTGTTTAATTTACACATTGGACCATAGGAAAAATGACACTACAGCTACAGAGGTGACCGTCTGATAGCCCAGCTCGACTATCCATCTCTACTGAAGACCCTTTCAGCTTTTTGAGAGTTGGGTGGAGGACATCATCTCTGAAAATAGGGTCCCACAGCTGCACCCCATCAGTGTGAGCAGGACTCTTAGGACTCTTAGAAGAGTTAATGCTCTGAGACCATGGGGGCGCTTAGCCCCCTCATTTCGTCACTGAGGATGATTTCATTTTTCAGGGATTAGAGAGGGTGGTCCTTGTGGTGGACTGCAGGTATGGAGAGCTGTTGTCATCGTATTAGATAGATAAGAATGATTATATGTATTGTAGAAATGTCTCCTATCATGTTCCCTAATTTTTTATTATGTCCACATCCTGGTCCCCATCTTGGACATCATAACAAACGTGCACTTTTTTGTTTAATTTACACATTGGACCATAGGAAAAATGACACTACAGCTACAGAGGTGACCGTCTGATAGCCCAGCTCGACTATCCATCTCTACTGAAGACCCTTTCAGCTTTTTGAGAGTTGGGTGGAGGACATCATCTCTGAAAATAGGGTCCCACAGCTGCACCCCATCAGTGTGAGCAGGACTCTTAGGACTCTTAGAAGAGTTAATGCTCTGAGACCATGGGGGCGCTTAGCCCCCTCATTTCGTCACTGAGGATGATTTCATTTTTCAGGGATTAGAGAGGGTGGTCCTTGTGGTGGACTGCAGGTATGGAGAGCTGTTGTCATCGTATTAGATAGATAAGAATGATTATATGTATTGTAGAAATGTCTCCTATCATGTTCCCTAATTTTTTATTATGTCCACATCCTGGTCCCCATCTTGGACATCATAACAAACGTGCACTTTTTTGTTTAATTTACACATTGGACCATAGGAAAAATGACACTACAGCTACAGAGGTGACCGTCTGATAGCCCAGCTCGACTATCCATCTCTACTGAAGACCCTTTCAGCTTTTTGAGAGTTGGGTGGAGGACATCATCTCTTAAAATAGGGTCCCACAGCTGCACCCCATCAGTGTAAGCAGGACTCTTAGGACTCTTAGAAGAGTCAATGCTCTAAAACCATGGGGGGCGCTTAGCCCCCTCTCTTCGTCCCTGAGGATGATTTCATTTTTCAGGGATTAGAGAGGGTGGTCCTTGTGGTGGACTGCAGGTATGGAGAGCTGTTGTCATCGTATTAGATATATAAGAATGATTATATGTATTGTAGAAATGTCTCCTATCATGTTCCCTAATTTTTTATTATGTCCACATCCTGGTCCCCATCTTGGACATCATAACAAACGTGCACTTTTTTGTTTAATTTACACATTGGACCATAGGAAAAATGACACTACAGCTACAGAGGTGACCGTCTGATAGCCCAGCTCGACTATCCATCTCTACTGAAGACCCTTTCAGCTTTTTGAGAGTTGGGTGGAGGACATCATCTCTGAAAATAGGGTCCCACAGCTGCACCCCATCAGTGTGAGCAGGACTCTTAGGACTCTTAGAAGAGTCAATGCTCTGAGACCATTGGGGGCACTTAGCCCCCTCTCTTCATCACTGAGGATGATTTCATTTTTCAGGGATTAGAGAGGGTGGTCCTTGTGGTGGACTGCAGATATGGAGAGCTGTTATCATCGTATTAGATAGATAAGAATGATTATATGTATTGTAGAAATGTCTCCTATCATGTTCCCTAATTTTTTATTATGTCCACATCCTGGTCCCCATCTTGGACATCATAACAAACGTGCACTTTTTTGTTTAATTTACACATTGGACCATAGGAAAAATGACACTACAGCTACAGAGGTGACCGTCTGATAGCCCAGCTCGACTATCCATCTCTACTGAAGACCCTTTCAGCTTTTTGAGAGTTGGGTGGAGAACATCATCTCTGAAAATAGGGTCCCACAGCTGCACCCCATCAGTGTGAGCAGGACTCTTAGGACTCTTAGAAGAGTCAATGCTCTGAGACCATGGGGGGCGCTTAGCCCCCTCTCTTCGTCACTGAGGATGATTTCACTTTTCAGGGAATAGAGAGGGTGGTCCTTGTGGTGGACTGCAGGTATGGAAAGCTGTTGTCATCGTATTAGATAGATAAGAATGATTATATGTATTGTAGAAATGTCTCCTATCATGTTCCCTATTTTTTTATTATGTCCACATCCTGGTCCCCATCTTGGAAATCATAACAAACGTGCACTTTTTTGTTTAATTTACACATTGGACCATAGGAAAAATGACACTACAGCTACAGAGGTGACCGTCTGATAGCCCAGCTCGACTATCCATCTCTACTGAAGACCCTTTCAGCTTTTTGAGAGTTGGGTGGAGGACATCATCTCTGAAAATAGGGTCCCACAGCTGCACCCCATCAGTGTGAGCAGGAATCCTAGGACTCTTAGAAGAGTCAATGCTCTGAGACCATGGGGGGCGCTTAGCCCCCTCTCTTCGTCACTGAGGATGATTTCATTTTTCAGGGATTAGAGAGAGTGGTCCTTGTGGTGGACTGCAGGTATGGAGAGCTGTTGTGATCGTATTAGATAGATAAGAATGATTATATGTATTGTAGAAATGTCTCCTATCATGTTCCCTAATTTTTTATTATGTCCACATCCTGGTCCCCATCTTGGACATCATAACAAACGTGCACTTTTTTGTTTAATTTACACATTGGACCATAGGAAAAATGACACTACAGCTACAGAGGTGACCGTCTGATAGCCCAGCTCGACTATCCATCTCTACTGAAGACCCTTTCAGCTTTTTGAGAGTTGGGTGGAGGACATCATCTCTGAAAATAGGGTCCCACAGCTGCACCCCATCAGTGTGAGCAGGACTCTTAGGACTCTTAGAAGAGTCAATGCTCTGAGACCATTGGGGGCACTTAGCCCCCTCTCTTCATCACTGAGGATGATTTCATTTTTCAGGGATTAGAGAGGGTGGTCCTTGTGGTGGACTGCAGATATGGAGAGCTGTTATCATCGTATTAGATAGATAAGAATGATTATATGTATTGTAGAAATGTCTCCTATCATGTTCCCTAAATTTTTTATTATGTCCACATCCTGGTCCCCATCTTGGACATCATAACAAACGTGCACTTTTTTGTTTAATTTACACATTGGACCATAGGAAAAATGACACTACAGCTACAGAGGTGACCGTCTGATAGCCCAGCTCGACTATCCATCTCTACTGAAGACCCTTTCAGCTTTTTGAGAGTTGGGTGGAGGACATCATCTCTGAAAATAGGGTCCCACAGCTGCACCCCATCAGTGTGAGCAGGACTCTTAGGACTCTTAGAAGAGTCAATGCTCTGAGACCATTGGGGGCACTTAGCCCCCTCTCTTCATCACTGAGGATGATTTCATTTTTCAGGGATTAGAGAGGGTGGTCCTTGTGGTGGACTGCAGATATGGAGAGCTGTTATCATCGTATTAGATAGATAAGAATGATTATATGTATTGTAGAAATGTCTCCTATCATGTTCCCTAAATTTTTTATTATGTCCACATCCTGGTCCCCATCTTGGACATCATAACAAACGTGCACTTTTTTGTTTAATTTACACATTGGACCATAGGAAAAATGACACTACAGCTACAGAGGTGACCGTCTGATAGCCCAGCTCGACTATCCATCTCTACTGAAGACCCTTTCAGCTTTTTGAGAGTTGGGTGGAGGACATCATCTCTGAAAATAGGGTCCCACAGCTGCACCCCATCAGTGTGAGCAGGACTCTTAGGACTCTTAGAAGAGTCAATGCTCTGAGACCATGGGGGGCGCTTAGCCCCCTCTCTTCGTCACTGAGGATGATTTCATTTTTCAGGGATTAGAGAGGGTGGTCCTTGTGGTGGACTGCAGGTATGGAGAGCTGTTGTCATCGTATTAGATAGATAAGAATGATTATATGTATTGTAGAAATGTCTCCTATCATGTTCCCTAATTTTTTATTATGTCCACATCCTGGTCCCCATCTTGGACATCATAACAAACGTGCACTTTTTTGTTTAATTTACACATTGGACCATAGGAAAAATGACACTACAGCTACAGAGGTGACCGTCTGATAGCCCAGCTCGACTATCCATCTCTACTGAAGACCCTTTCAGCTTTTTGAGAGTTGGGTAGAGAACATCATCTCTGAAAATAGGGTCCCACAGCTGCACCCCATCAGTGTGAGCAGGACTCTTAGGACTCTTAGAAGAGTCAATGCTCTGAGACCATGGAGGGCGCTTAGCCCCCTCTCTTCGTCACTGAGGATGATTTCACTTTTCAGGGATTAGAGAGAGTGGTCCTTGTGGTGGACTGCAGGTATGGAGAGCTGTTGTGATCGTATTAGATAGATAAGAATGATTATATGTATTGTAGAAATGTCTCCTATCATGTTCCCTAATTTTTTATTATGTCCACATCCTGGTCCCCATCTTGAACATCATAACAAACGTGCACTTTTTTGTTTAATTTACACATTGGACCATAGGAAAAATGACACTACAGCTACAGAGGTGACCGTCTGATAGCCCAGCTCGACTATCCATCTCTACTGAAGACCCTTTCAGCTTTTTGAGAGTTGGGTGGAGGACATCATCTCTGAAAATAGGGTCCCACAGCTGCACCCCATCAGTGTGAGCAGGACTCTTAGGACTCTTAGAAGAGTTAATGCTCTGAGACCATGGGGGCGCTTAGCCCCCTCTCTTCGTCACTGAGGATGATTTCATTTTTCAGGGATTAGAGAGGGTGGTCCTTGTGGTGGACTGCAGGTATGGAGAGCTGTTGTCATCGTATTAGATAGATAAGAATGATTATATGTATTGTAGAAATGTCTCCTATCATGTTCCCTAATTTTTTATTATGTCCACATCCTGGTCCCCATCTTGGACATCATAACAAACGTGCACTTTTTTGTTTAATTTACACATTGGACCATAGGAAAAATGACACTACAGCTACAGAGGTGACCGTCTGATAGCCCAGCTCGACTATCCATCTCTACTGAAGACCCTTTCAGCTTTTTGAGAGTTGGGTGGAGGACATCATCTCTGAAAATAGGGTCCCACAGCTGCACCCCATCAGTGTGAGCAGGACTCTTAGGACTCTTAGAAGAGTCAATGCTCTGAGACCATTGGGGGCACTTAGCCCCCTCTCTTCGTCACTGAGGATGATTTCACTTTTCAGGGAATAGAGAGGGTGGTCCTTGTGGTGGACTGCAGGTATGGAGAGCTGTTGTCATCGTATTACATAGATAAGAATGATTATATGTATTGTAGAAATGTCTCCTATCATGTTCCGTATTTTTTTATTATGTCCACATCCTGGTCCCCATCTTGGAAATCATAACAAACGTGCACTTTTTTGTTTAATTTACACATTGGACCATAGGAAAAATGACACTACAGCTACAGAGGTGACCGTCTGATAGCCCAGCTCGACTATCCATCTCTACTGAAGACCCTTTCAGCGTTTTGAGAGTTGGGTGGAGGACATCATCTCTGAAAATAGGGTCCCACAGCTGCACCCCATCAGTGTGAGCAGGAATCTTAGGACTCTTAGAAGAGTCAATGCTCTGAGACCATGGGGGGCGCTTAGCCCCCTCTCTTCGTCACTGAGGATGATTTCATTTTTCAGGGATTAGAGAGAGTGGTCCTTGTGGTGGACTGCAGGTATGGAGAGCTGTTGTGATCGTATTAGATAGATAAGAATGATTATATGTATTGTAGAAATGTCTCCTATCATGTTCCCTAATTTTTTATTATGTCCACATCCTGGTCCCCATCTTGAACATCATAACAAACGTGCACTTTTTTGTTTAATTTACACATTGGACCATAGGAAAAATGACACTACAGCTACAGAGGTGACCGTCTGATAGCCCAGCTCGACTATCCATCTCTACTGAAGACCCATTCAGCTTTTTGAGAGTTGGGTGGAGGACATCATCTCTGAAAATAGGGTCCCACAGCTTCACCCCATCAGTGTGAGCAGGACTCTTAGGACTCTTAGAAGAGTGAATGCTCTGGTACCATGGGGGGCGCTTGGCCCCCTCTCTTCGTCACTGAGGATGATTTCATTTTTCAGGGATTAGAGAGGGTGGTCCTTGTGGTGGACTGCAGGTATGGAGAGCTGTTGTCATCGTATTAGATAGATAAGAATGATTATATGTATTGTAGAAATGTCTCCTATCATGTTCCCTAATTTTTTATTATGTCCACATCCTGGTCCCCATCTTGGACATCATAACAAACGTGCACTTTTTTGTTTAATTTACACATTGGGCCATAGGAAAAATGACACTACAGCTACAGAGGTGACCGTCTGATAGCCCAGCTCGACTATCCATCTCTACTGAAGACCCTTTCAGCTTTTTGAGAGTTGGGTGGAGGACATCATCTCTGAAAATAGGGTCCCACAGCTGCACCCATCAGTGTGAGCAGGACTCTTAGGACTCTTAGAAGAGTTAATGCTCTGAGACCATGGGGGCGCTTAGCCCCCTCTCTTCGTCACTGAGGATGATTTCATTTTTCAGGGATTAGAGAGGGTGGTCCTTGTGGTGGACTGCAGGTATGGAGAGCTGTTGTCATCGTATTAGATAGATAAGAATGATTATATGTATTGTAGAAATGTCTCCTATCATGTTCCCTAATTTTTTATTATGTCCACATCCTGGTCCCCATCTTGGAAATCATAACAAACGTGCACTTTTTTGTTTAATTTACACATTGGACCATAGGAAAAATGACACTACAGCTACAGAGGTGACCGTCTGATAGCCCAGCTCGACTATCCATCTCTACTGAAGACCCTTTCAGCTTTTTGAGAGTTGGGTGGAGGACATCATCTCTGAAAATAGGGTCCCACAGCTGCACCCCATCAGTGTGAGCAGGACTCTTAGGACTCTTAGAAGAGTCAATGCTCTGAGACCATTGGGGGCACTTAGCCCCCTCTCTTCGTCACTGAGGATGATTTCATTTTTCAGGGATTAGAGAGGGTGGTCCTTGTGGTGGACTGCAGGTATGGAGAGCTGTTATCATCGTATTAGGTAGATAAGAATGATTATATGTATTGTAGAAATGTCTCCTATCATGTTCCCTAATTTTTTATTATGTCCACATCCTGGTCCCCATCTTGGACATCATTACAAACGTGCACTTTTTTGTTTAATTTACACATTGGACCATAGGAAAAATGACACTACAGCTACAGAGGTGACCGTCTGATAGCCCAGCTCGACAATCCATCTCTACTGAAGACCCTTTCAGCTTTTTGAGAGTTGGGTGGAGGACATCATCTCTGAAAATAGGGTCCCACAGCTGCACCCCATCAGTGTGAGCAGGACTTTTAGGACTCTTAGAAGAGTCAATGCTCTGAGACCATGGGGGGCGCTTAGCCCCCTCTCTTCGTCACTGAGGATGATTTTATTTTTCAGGGATTAGAGAGGGTGGTCCTTGTGGTGGACTGCAGGTATGGAGAGCTGTTGTCATCGTATTAAATAGATAAGAATGATTATATGTATTGTAGAAATGTCTCCTATCATGTTCCCTAATTTTTTATTATGTCCACATCCTGGTCCCCATCTTGGACATCATAACAAACGTGCACTTTTTTGTTTAATTTACACATTGGACCATAGGAAAAATGACACTACAGCTACAGAGGTGACCGTCTGATAGCCCAGCTCGACTATCCATCTCTACTGAAGACCCTTTCAGCTTTTTGAGAGTTGGGTGGAGGACATCATCTCTGAAAATAGGGTCCCACAGCTGCAACCCATCAGTGTGAGCAGGACTCTTAGGACTCTTAGAAGAGTCAATGCTCTGAGACCATGGGGGGCGCTTAGCCCCCTCTCTTCGTCACTGAGGATGATTTCATTTTTCAGGGATTAGAGAGGGTGGTCCTTGTGGTGGACTGCAGGTATGGAGAGCTGTTGTCATCGTATTAGATAGATAAGAATGATTATATGTATTGTAGAAATGTCTCCTATCATGTTCCCTAATTTTTTATTATGTCCACATCCTGGTCCCCATCTTGGACATCATAACAAACGTGCACTTTTTTGTTTAATTTACACATTGGACCATAGGAAAATGACACCACAGCTACAGAGGTGACCGTCTGATAGCCCAGCTCGACTATCCATCTCTACTGAAGACCCTTTCAGCTTTTTGAGAGTTGGGTGGAGGACATCATCTCTGAAAATAGGGTCCCACAGCTGCACCCCATCAGTGTGAGCAGGACTTTTAGGACTCTTAGAAGAGTCAATGCTCTGAGACCATGGGGGGCGCTTAGCCCCCTCTCTTCGTCACTGAGGATGATTTTATTTTTCAGGGATTAGAGAGGGTGGTCCTTGTGGTGGACTGCAGGTATGGAGAGCTGTTGTCATCGTATTAAATAGATAAGAATGATTATATGTATTGTAGAAATGTCTCCTATCATGTTCCCTAATTTTTTATTATGTCCACATCCTTGTCCCCATCTTGGACATCATAACAAACGTGCACTTTTTTGTTTAATTTACACATTGGACCATAGGAAAAATGACACTACAGCTACAGAGGTGACCGTCTGATAGCCCAGCTCGACTATCCATCTCTACTGAAGACCCTTTCAGCTTTTTGAGAGTTGGGTGGAGGACATCATCTCTGAAAATAGGGTCCCACAGCTGCACCCCATCAGTGTGAGCAGGACTCTTAGGACTCTTAGAAGAGTCAATGCTCTGAGACCATGGGGGGCGCTTAGCCCCCTCTCTTCGTCACTGAGGATGATTTCATTTTTCAGGGATTAGAGAGGGTGGTCCTTGTGGTGGACTGCAGGTATGGAGAGCTGTTGTCATCGTATTAGATAGATAAGAATGATTATATGTATTGTAGAAATGTCTCCTATCATGTTCCCTAATTTTTTATTATGTCCACATCCTGGTCCCCATCTTGGACATCATAACAAACGTGCACTTTTTTGTTTAATTTACACATTGGACCATAGGAAAAATGACACCACAGCTACAGAGGTGACCGTCTGATAGCCCAGCTCGACTATCCATCTCTACTGAAGACCCTTTCAGCTTTTTGAGAGTTGGGTGGAGAACATCATCTCTGAAAATAGGGTCCCGCAGCTGCACCCCATCAGTGTGAGCAGGACTCTTAGGACTCTTAGAAGAGTCAATGCTCTGAGACCATGGGGGGCGCTTAGCCCCCTCTCCTCGTCACTGAGAATGATTTCACTTTTCAGGGAATAGAGAGGGTGGTCCTTGTGGTGGACTGCAGGTATGGAGAGCTGTTGTCATCGTATTAGATAGATAAGAATGATTATATGTATTGTAGAAATGTCTCCTATCATGTTCCCTATTTTTTTATTATGTCCACATCCTGGTCCCCATCTTGGAAATCATAACAAACGTGCACTTTTTTGTTTAATTTACAAATTGGACAATAGGAAAAATGACACTACAGCTACAGAGGTGACCGTCTGATAGCCCAGCTCGACTATCCATCTCTACTGAAGACCCTTTCAGCTTTTTGAGAGTTGGGTGGAGGACATCATCTCTGAAAATAGGGTCCCACAGCTGCACCCCATCAGTGTGAGCAGGAATCTTAGGACTCTTAGAAGAGTCAATGCTCTGAGACCATGGGGGGCGCTTAGCCCCCTCTCTTCGTCACTGAGGATGATTTCATTTTTCAGGGATTAGAGAGAGTGGTCCTTGTGGTGGACTGCAGGTATGGAGAGCTGTTGTGATCGTATTAGATAGATAAGAATGATTATATGTATTGTAGAAATGTCTCCTATCATGTTCCCTAATTTTTTATTATGTCCACATCCTGGTCCCCATCTTGAACATCATAACAAACGTGCACTTTTTTGTTTAATTTACACATTGGACCATAGGAAAAATGACACTACAGCTACAGAGGTGACCGTCTGATAGCCCAGCTCGACTATCCATCTCTACTGAAGACCCTTTCAGCTTTTTGAGAGTTGGGTGGAGGACATCATCTCTGAAAATAGGGTCCCACAGCTTCACCCCATCAGTGTGAGCAGGACTCTTAGGACTCTTAGAAGAGTCAATGCTCTGGTACCATGGGGGGCGCTTGGCCCCCTCTCTTCGTCACTGAGGATGATTTCATTTTTCAGGGATTAGAGAGGGTGGTCCTTGTGGTGGACTGCAGGTATGGAGAGCTGTTGTCATCGTATTAGATAGATAAGAATGATTATATGTATTGTAGAAATGTCTCCTATCATGTTCCCTAATTTTTTATTATGTCCACATCCTGGTCCCCATCTTGGACATCATAACAAACGTGCACTTTTTTGTTTAATTTACACATTGGACCATAGGAAAAATGACACTACAGCTACAGAGGTGACCGTCTGATAGCCCAGCTCGACTATCCATCTCTACTGAAGACCCTTTCAGCTTTTTGAGAGTTGGGTGGAGGACATCATCTCTGAAAATAGGGTCCCACAGCTGCACCCCATCAGTGTGAGCAGGACTCTTAGGACTCTTAGAAGAGTTAATGCTCTGAGACCATGGGGGCGCTTAGCCCCCTCTCTTCGTCACTGAGGATGATTTCATTTTTCAGGGATTAGAGAGGGTGGTCCTTGTGGTGAACTGCAGGTATGGAGAGCTGTTGTCATCGTATTAGATAGATAAGAATGATTATATGTATTGTAGAAATGTCTCCTATCATGTTCCCTAATTTTTTATTATGTCCACATCCTGGTCCCCATCTTGGACATCATAACAAACGTGCACTTTTTTGTTTAATTTACACATTGGACCATAGGAAAAATGACACTACAGCTACAGAGGTGACCGTCTGATAGCCCAGCTCGACTATCCATCTCTACTGAAGACCCTTTCAGCTTTTTGAGAGTTGGGTGGAGGACATCATCTCTGAAAATAGGGTCCCACAGCTGCACCCCATCAGTGTGAGCAGGACTCTTAGGACTCTTAGAAGAGTTAATGCTCTGAGACCATGGGGGCGCTTAGCCCCCTCTCTTCGTCACTGAGGATGATTTCATTTTTCAGGGATTAGAGAGGGTGGTCCTTGTGGTGGACTGCAGGTATGGAGAGCTGTTGTCATCGTATTAGATAGATAAGAATGATTATATGTATTGTAGAAATGTCTCCTATCATGTTCCCTAATTTTTTATTATGTCCACATACTGGTCCCCATCTTGGACATCATAACAAACGTGCACTTTTTTGTTTAATTTACACATTGGACCATAGGAAAAATGACACTACAGCTACAGAGGTGACCGTCTGATAGCCCAGCTCGACTATCCATCTCTACTGAAGACCCTTTCAGCTTTTTGAGAGTTGGGTGGAGGACATCATCTCTGAAAATAGGGTCCCACAGCTGCACCCCATCAGTGTGAGCAGGACTCTTAGGACTCTTAGAAGAGTCAATGCTCTGAGACCATGGGGGGCGCTTAGCCCCCTCTCTTCGTCACTGAGGATGATTTCATTTTTCAGGGATTAGAGAGGGTGGTCCTTGTGGTGGACTGCAGGTATGGAGAGCTGTTGTCATCGTATTAAATAGATAAGAATGATTATATGTATTGTAGAAATGTCTCCTATCATGTTCCCTAATTTTTTATTATGTCCACATCCTGGTCCCCATCTTGGACATCATAACAAACGTGCACTTTTTTGTTTAATTTACACATTGGACCATAGGAAAAATGACACTACAGCTACAGAGGTGACCGTCTGATAGCCCAGCTCGACAATCCATCTCTACTGAAGACCCTTTCAGCTTTTTGAGAGTTGGGTGGAGAACATCATCTCTGAAAATAGGGTCCCACAGCTGCACCCCATCAGTGTGAGCAGGACTCTTAGGACTCTTAGAAGAGTCAATGTTTTGAGACCATGGGGGGCGCTTAGCCCCCTCTCTTCGTCACTGAGGATGATTTCACTTTTCAGGGAATAGAGAGGGTGGTCCTTGTGGTGGACTGCAAGTATGGAGAGCTGTTGTCATCGTATTAGATAGATAAGAATGATTATATGTATTGTAGAAATGTCTCCTATCATGTTCCCTATTTTTTTATTATGTCCACATCCTGGTCCCCATCTTGGAAATCATAACAAACGTGCACTTTTTTGTTTAATTTACACATTGGACCATAGGAAAAATGACACTACAGCTACAGAGGTGACCGTCTGGTAGCCCAGCTCGACTATCCATCTCTACTGAAGACCCTTTCAGCTTTTTGAGAGTTGGGTGGAGGACATCATCTCTGAAAATAGGGTCCCACAGCTGCACCCCATCAGTGTGAGCAGGACTCTTAGGACTCTTAGAAGAGTCAATGTTTTGAGACCATGGGGGGCGCTTAGCCCCCTCTCTTCGTCACTGAGGATGATTTCATTTTTCAGGGATTAGAGAGAGTGGTCCTTGTGGTGGACTGCAGGTATGGAGAGCTGTTGTCATCGTATTAGATAGATAAGAATGATTATATGTATTGTAGAAATGTCTCCTATCATGTTCCCTAATTTTTTATTATGTCCACATCCTGGTCCCCATCTTGGACATCATAACAAACGTGCACTTTTTTGTTTAATTTACACATTGGACCATAGGAAAAATGACACTACAGCTACAGAGGTGACCGTCTGATAGCCCAGCTCGACTATCCATCTCTACTGAAGACCCTTTCAGCTTTTTGAGAGTTGGGTGGAGGACATCATCTCTTAAAATAGGGTCCCACAGCTGCACCCCATCATTGTAAGCAGGACTCTTAGGACTCTTAGAAGAGTCAATGCTCTAAAACCATGGGGGGCGCTTAGCCCCCTCTCTTCGTCCCTGAGGATGATTTCATTTTTCAGGGATTAGAGAGGGTGGTCCTTGTGGTGGACTGCAGGTATGGAGAGCTGTTGTCATCGTATTAAATAGATAAGAATGATTATATGTATTGTAGAAATGTCTCCTATCATGTTCCCTAATTTTTTATTATGTCCACATCCTGGTCCCCATCTTGGACATCATAACAAACGTGCACTTTTTTGTTTAATTTACACATTGGACCATAGGAAAAATGACACTACAGCTACAGAGGTGACCGTCTGATAGCCCAGCTCGACTATCCATCTCTACTGAAGACCCTTTCAGCTTTTTGAGAGTTGGGTGGAGGACATCATCTCTGAAAATAGGGTCCCACAGCTGCACCCCATCAGTGTGAGCAGGACTCTTAGGACTCTTAGAAGCGTTAATGCTCTGAGACCATGGGGGCGCTTAGCCCCCTCTCTTCGTCACTGAGGATGATTTCATTTTTCAGGGATTAGAGAGGGTGGTCCTTGTGGTGGACTGCAGGTATGGAGAGCTGTTGTCATCGTATTAGATAGATAAGAATGATTATATGTATTGTAGAAATGTCTCCTATCATGTTCCCTAATTTTTTATTATGTCCACATCCAGGTCCCCATCTTGGACATCAAAACAAACGTGCACTTTTTTGTTTAATTTACACATTGGACCATAGGAAAAATGACACTACAGCTACAGAGGTGACCGTCTGATAGCCCAGCTCGACTATCCATCTCTACTGAAGACCCTTTCAGCTTCTTGAGAGTTGGGTGGAGGACATCATCTCTTAAAATAGGGTCCCACAGCTGAACCCCATCAGTGTAAGCAGGACTCTTAGGACTCTTAGAAGAGTCAATGCTCTAAAACCATGGGGGGCGCTTAGCCCCCTCTCTTCGTCCCTGAGGATGATTTCATTTTTCAGGGATTAGAGAGGGTGGTCCTTGTGGTGGACTGCAGGTATGGAGAGCTGTTGTCATCGTATTAGATAGATAAGAATGATTATATGTATTGTAGAAATGTCTCCTATCATGTTCCCTAATTTTTTATTATGTCCACATCCTGGTCCCCATCTTG
This sequence comes from Anomaloglossus baeobatrachus, assembly GCF_048569485.1. Lineage (NCBI taxonomy): Eukaryota > Metazoa > Chordata > Amphibia > Anura > Aromobatidae > Anomaloglossus > Anomaloglossus baeobatrachus. Next base: position 92,449 of record NW_027442320.1, read on the forward strand.
GACATCATAACAAACGTGCACTTTTTTGTTTAATTTACACATTGGACCATAGGAAAAATGACACTACAGCTACAGAGGTGACAGTCTGATAGCCCAGCTCGAGTATCCATCTCTACTGAAGACCCTTTCAGCTTTTTGAGAGTTGGGTGGAGGACATCATCTCTGAAAATAGGGTCCCACAGCTGCACCCCATCAGTGTGAGCAGGACTCTTAGGACTCTTAGAAGAGTCAATGCTCTGAGACCATTGGGGGCACTTAGCCCCCTCTCTTCATCACTGAGGATGATTTCATTTTTCAGGGATTAGAGAGGGTGGTCCTTGTGGTGGACTGCAGGTATGGAGAGCTGTTGTCATCGTATTAGATAGATAAGAATGATTATATGTATTGTAGAAATGTCTCCTATAATGTTCCCTAATTTTTTATTATGTCCACATCCTGGTCCCCATCTTGGACATCATAACAAACGTGCACTTTTTTGTTTAATTTACACATTGGACCATAGGGAAAATGAAACTACAGCTACAGAGGTGACCGTCTGATAGCCCAGCTCGACTATCCATCTCTACTGAAGAACCTTTCAGCTTTTTGAGAGTTGGGTGGAGGACATCATCTCTAAAAATAGGGTCCCACAGCTGCACCCCATCAGTGTGAGCAGGACTCTTAGGACTCTTAGACCCTTTCAGCTTTTTGAGAGTTGGGTGGAGGACATCATCTCTGAAAATAGGGTCCCACAGCTGCACCCCATCAGTGTGAGCAGGACTCTTAGGACTCTTAGAAGAGTCAATGCTCTGAGACCATTGGGGGCACTTAGCCCCCTCTCTTCATCACTGAGGATGATTTCATTTTTCAGGGATTAGAGAGGGTGGTCCTTGTGGTGGACTGCAGATATGGAGAGCTGTTATCATCGTATTAGATAGATAAGAATGATTATATGTATTGTAGAAATGTCTCCTATCATGTTCCCTAATTTTTTATTATGTCCACATCCTGGTCCCCATCTTGGACATCATAACAAACGTGCACTTTTTTGTTTAATTTACACATTGGACCATAGGAAAAATGACACTACAGCTACAGAGGTGACCGTCTGATAGCCCAGCTCGACTATCCATCTCTACTGAAGACCCTTTCAGCTTTTTGAGAGTTGGGTGGAGGACATCATCTCTGAAAATAGGGTCCCACAGCTGCACCCCATCAGTGTGAGCAGGACTCTTAGGACTCTTAGAAGAGTCAATGCTCTGAGACCATGGGGGGCGCTTAGCCCCCTCTCTTCGTCACTGAGTATGATTTCATTTTTCAGGGATTAGAGAGGGTGGTCCTTGTAGTGGACTGCAGGTATGGAGAGCTGTTGTCATCGTATTAAATAGATAAGAATGATTATATGTATTGTAGAAATGTCTCCTATCATGTTCCCTAATTTTTTATTATGTCCACATCCTGGTCCCCATCTTGGACATCATAACAAACGTGCACTTTTTTGTTTAATTTACACATTGGACCATAGGAAAAATGACACTACAGCTACAGAGGTGACCGTCTGATAGCCCAGCTCGACTATCCATCTCTACTGAAGACCCTTTCAGCTTTTTGAGAGTTGGGTGGAGAACATCATCTCTGAAAATAGGGTCCCACAGCTGCACCCCATCAGTGTGAGCAGGACTCTTAGGACTCTTAGAAGAGTCAATGCTCTGAGACCATGGGGGGCGCTTAGCCCCCTCTCCTCGTCACTGAGGATGATTTCACTTTTTAGGGAATAGAGAGGGTGGTCCTTGTGGTGGACTGCAGGTATGGAGAGCTGTTGTCATCGTATTAGATAGATAAGAATGATTATATGTATTGTAGAAATGTCTCCTAACATGTTCCCTATTTTTTTATTATGTCCACATCCTGGTCCCCATCTTGGAAATCATAACAAACGTGCACTTTTTTGTTTAATTTACAAATTGGACCATAGGAAAAATGACACTACAGCTACAGAGGTGACCGTGTGATAGCCCAGCTCGACTATCCATCTCTACTGAAGACCCTTTCAGCTTTTTGAGAGTTGGGTGGAGGACTTCATCTCTGAAAATAGGGTCCCACAGCTTCACCCCATCAGTGTGAGCAGGAATCGTAGGACTCTTAGAAGAGTCAATGCTCTGAGACCATGGGGGGCGCTTAGCCCCCTCTCTTCGTCACTGAGGATGATTTCATTTTTCAGGGATTAGAGAAAGTGGTCCTTGTGGTGGACTGCAGGTATGGAGAGCTGTTGTGATCGTATTAGATAGATAAGAATGATTATATGTATTGTAGAAATGTCTTCAGTAGAGATGGATAGTCGAGCTGGGCTATCAGACGGTCACCTCTGTAGCTGTAGTGTCATTTTTCCTATGGTCCAATGTGTAAATTAAACAAAAAAGTGCACGTTTGTTATGATGTCCAAGATGGGGACCAGGATGTGGACATAATAAAAAATTAGGGAACATGATAGGAGACATTTCTACAATACATATAATCATTCTTATCTATCTAATACGATGACAACAGCTCTCCATACCTGCAGTCCACCACAAGGACCACCCTCTCTAATCCCTGAAAAATGAAATCATCCTCAGTGACGAAGAGAGGGGGCTAAGCGCCCCCATGGTCTCAGAGCATTAACTCTTCTAAGAGTCCTAAGGGCATTTCGCGCATAAATGAAATGATCACATTTTTCTCCAAAACTATAACAGATGCAAGCTTGTCCTGTTTGGTGGAGATAATATTTAATAAAATAAGTAGAAACCTAGTAAAAGTTTTGTTTGTTTATATTGCAATCCTGAGATAATCGTCTCCATGCTCCAAATCCATTTTAAAGCCATTTCAAAGGCATTTCACGCATAAATGAAATGATCACATTTTTCTCCAAAACTATAACACATGCAAGCTTGTCCTGTTTGGTGGAGATGATATTTAATAAAATAAGTAGAAATCCACTAAAAGTTTTGTTTGGTTATCTTGTAATCCCAAGATAATCGTCTCCATGCTCCAAATCCATTTTAAAGCCATTTTTAAGGCATTTCGCGCATAAATGAAATGATCACATTTTTCTCCAAAACTATAACAGATGCAAGCTTGTCCTGTTTGGTGGAGATAATATTTAATAAAATAAGTAGAAATCTACTAAAAGTTTTGTTTGTTTATATTGCCATCCTGAGATAATCGTCTCCATGCTCCAAATCCATTTTAAAGCCATTTCAAAGGCATTTTGCGCATAAATGAAATGATCACATTTTTCTCCAAAACTATAACACATGCAAGCTTGTCCTGTTTGGTGGAGATGATATTTGGTAAAATAAGTAGAAATCCACTAAAAGTTTTGTTTGGTTATCTTGCAATCCCGAGATAATCGTCTCCATGCTCCAAATCTATTTTAAAGCCATTTCAAAGGCATTGTGCGCATAAATGAAATTATCACATTTTTCTCCAAAACTATAACAGATGCAAGCTTGTCCTGTTTGGTGGGGATAATATTTAATAAAATAAGTAGAAATCCACTAAAAGTTTTGTTTGGTTATCTTGCAATCCCGAGATAATCGTCTCCATGCTCCAAATCCATTTTAAAGCCATTTTTAAGGCATTTCGCGCATAAATGAAATGATCACATTTTTCTCCAAAACTATAACAGATGGAAGCTCGTCCTGTTTGGAGGGGATAATATTTAATAAAATAAGTAGAAATCCACTAAAAGTTTTGTTTGGTTATCTTGCAATCCCGAGATAATCGTCTCCATGCTTCAAATGCATTTAAACGCCATTTTGAAGGCATTTCGCGCATAAATGAAATGATCACATTTTTCTTCAAAACTAAAACAGATGCAAGCTTGTCCTGTTTGGTAGAGATGATATTTAATAAAATATGTAGAAATCCACTAAAAGTTTTGTTTGGTTTTCTTGCAATCCCGAGATAATCGTCTCCATGCTTCAATACTATTTTAAAGCCATTTTTAAGGCATTTCGCGCATACATGAAATGATCACATTTTTCTCCAAAACTATAACAGATGCAAGCTTGTCCTGTTTGGTGGAGATAATATTTAATAAAATAAGTAGAAACCTACTAAAAGTTTCGTTTGTTTATATTGCAATCCTGAGATAATCGTCTCCATGCTCCAAATCCATTTTAAAGCCATTTCAAAGGCATTTCGCGCATAAATGAAATGATCACATTTTTCTCCAAAACTATAACACATGCAAGCTTGTCCTGTTTGGTGGAGATGATATTTAATAAAATAAGTAGAAATCCACTAAAAGTTTTGTTTGGTTATCTTGCAATCCCAAGATAATCGTCTCCTTGCTCCAAATCCATTTTAAAGCCATTTTTAAGGCATTTCGCGCATAAATGAAATGATCACATTTTTCTCCAAAACTATAACAGATGCAAGCTTGTCCTGTTTGGTGGAGATAATATTTAATAAAATAGGTAGAAATCTACTAAAAGTTTCGTTTGTTTATATTGCAATCCTGAGATAATCGTCTCCATGCTCCAAATCCATTTTAAAGCCATTTCAAAGGCATTTCGCGCATAAATGAAATGATCACATTTTTCTCCAAAACTATAACAGATGCAAGCTTCTCCTGTTTGGTGGAGATGATATTTAATAAAATAAGTAGAAATCCACTAACAGATTTGTTTGGTTATCTTGCAATCCCGAGATAGTCGTCTCCATGCTCCAAATCCATTTTAAAGCCATCTTTAAGGCATTTCGCGCATAAATGAAATGATCACATTTTTCTCCAAAACTATAACAGATGCAAGCTTGTCCTGTTTGGTGGAGATGATATTTCATAAAATAAGTAGAAATCCACTAAAAGTTTTGTTTGGTTATCTTGCAATCCCGAGATAATCGTCTCCATGCTCCAAACTCTTTTTAAAGCCATTTTTAAGGCATTTCGCGCATAAATGAAATGATCACATTTTTCTCCAAAACTATAACAGATGCAAGCTTGTCCTGTTTGGTGGGGATAATATTTAATAAAATAAGTAGAAATCCACTAAAAGTTTTGTTTGGTTATCTTGCAATCCCAAGATAATCGTCTCCATGCTCCAAATCCATTTTAAAGCCATTTTTAAGGCATTTCGCGCATAAATGAAATGATCACATTTTTCTCCAAAACTATAACAGATGCAAGCTTGTCCTGTTTGGTGGAGATAATATTTAATAAAATAAGTAGAAATCTACTAAAAGTTTCGTTTGTTTATATTGCCATCCTGAGATAATCGTCTCCATGCTCCAAATCCATTTTAAAGCCATTTCAAAGGCATTTTGCGCATAAATGAAATGATCACATTTTTCTCCAAAACTATAACACATGCAAGCTTGTCCTGTTTGGTGGAGATGATATTTGGTAAAATAAGTAGAAATCCACTAAAAGTTTTGTTTGGTTATCTTGCAATCCCGAGATAATCGTCTCCATGCTCCAAATCTATTTTAAAGCCATTTCAAAGGCATTGTGCGCATAAATGAAATGATCACATTTTTCTCCAAAACTATAACAGATGCAAGCTTGTCCTGTTTGGAGGGGATGATATTTAATAAAATAATTAGAAATCCACTAAAAGTTTTGTTTGGTTATCTTGCAATCCCGAGATAATCGTCTCCATGCTTCAAAACCATTTTAAAGCCATTTTTAAGGCATTTCGCGCATAAATGAAATGATCACATTTTTCTCCAAAACTATAACAGATGCAAGCTTGTCCTGTTTGGTGGAGATAATATTTAATAAAATAAGTAGAAACCTACTAAAAGTTTCGTTTGTTTATATTGCAATCCTGAGATAATCGTCTCCATGCTCCAAATCCATTTTAAAGCCATTTCAAAGGCATTTCGCGCATAAATGAAATGATCACATTTTTCTCCAAAACTATAACACATGCAAGCTTGTCCTGTTTGGTGGAGATGATATTTAATAAAATAAGTAGAAATCCACTAAAAGTTTTATTTGGTTATCTTGCAATCCCAAGATAATCGTTTCCATGCTCCAAATCCATTTTAAAGCCATTTTTAAGGCATTTCGCGCATAAATGAAATGATCACATTTTCTCCAAAACTATAACAGATGCAAGCTTGTCCTGTTTGGAGGGGATGATATTTAATAAAATAATTAGAAATCCACAAAAAGTTGTGTTTGGTTATCTTGCAATCCCGAGATAATCGTCTCCATGCTTCAAAACCATTTTAAAGCCATTTTAAGGCATTTCGCGCATAAATGAAATGATCACATTTTTCTCCAAAACTATAACAGATGCAAGCTTGTCCTGTTTGGTGGAGATGATATTTAAAAAAATAATTAGAAATCCACTAAAAGTTTTGTTTGGTTATCTTGCAATCCCGAGATAATCGTCTCCATGCTTCAAATGCATTTAAAAGCCATTTTGAAGGCATTTCGCGCATAAATGAAATGATCACATTTTTCTTCAAAACTAAAACAGATGCAAGCTTGTCCTGTTTGGTAGAGATGATATTTAATAAAATATGTAGAAATCCACTAAAAGTTTTGTTTGGTTTTCTTGCAATCCCGAGATAATCGTCTCCATGCTTCAAAACTATTTTAAAGCCATTTTTAAGGCATTTCGCGCATACATGAAATGATCACATTTTTCTCCAAAACTATAACAGATGCAAGCTTGTCCTGTTTGGTGGAGATAATATTTAATAAAATAAGTAGAAACCTACTAAAAGTTTCGTTTGTTTATATTGCAATCCTGAGGTAATCGTCTCCATGCTCCAAATCCATTTTAAAGCCATTTCAAAGGCATTTCGCGCATAAATGAAATGATCACATTTTTCTCCAAAACTATAACACATGCAAGCTTGTCCTGTTTGGTGGAGATGATATTTAATAAAATAAGTAGAAATCCACTAAAAGTTTTGTTTGGTTATCTTGCAATCCCAAGATAATCGTCTCCTTGCTCCAAATCCATTTTAAAGCCATTTTTAAAGGCATTTCGCGCATAAATGAAATGATCACATTTTTCTCCAAAACTATAACAGATGCAAGCTTGTCCTGTTTGGTGGAGATAATATTTAATAAAATAGGTAGAAATCTACTAAAAGTTTCGTTTGTTTATATTGCAATCCTGAGATAATCGTCTCCATGCTCCAAATCCATTTTAAAGCCATTTCAAAGGCATTTCGCGCATAAATGAAATGATCACATTTTTCTCCAAAACTATAACAGATGCAAGCTTCTCCTGTTTGGTGGAGATGATATTTAATAAAATAAGTAGAAATCCACTAACAGATTTGTTTGGTTATCTTGCAATCCCGAGATAGTCGTCTCCATGCTCCAAATCCATTTTAAAGCCATCTTTAAGGCATTTCGCGCATAAATGAAATGATCACATTTTTCTCCAAAACTATAACAGATGCAAGCTTGTCCTGTTTGGTGGAGATGATATTTCATAAAATAAGTAGAAATCCACTAAAAGTTTTGTTTGGTTATCTTGCAATCCCGAGATAATCGTCTCCATGCTCCAAACCCTTTTTAAAGCCATTTTTAAGGCATTTCGTGCATAAATGAAATGATCACATTTTTCTCCAAAACTATAACAGATGCAAGCTTGTCCTGTTTGGTGGGGATAATATTTAATAAAATAAGTAGAAATCCACTAAAAGTTTTGTTTGGTTATCTTGCAATCCCAAGATAATCGTCTCCATGCTCCAAATCCATTTTAAAGCCATTTTTAAGGCATTTCGCGCATAAATGAAATGATCACATTTTTCTCCAAAACTATAACAGATGCAAGCTTGTCCTGTTTGGTGGAGATAATATTTAATAAAATAAGTAGAAATCTACTAAAAGTTTCGTTTGTTTATATTGCCATCCTGAGATAATCGTCTCCATGCTCCAAATCCATTTTAAAGCCATTTCAAAGGCATTTTGCGCATAAATGAAATGATCACATTTTTCTCCAAAACTATAACACATGCAAGCTTGTCCTGTTTGGTGGAGATGATATTTGGTAAAATAAGTAGAAATCCACTAAAAGTTTTGTTTGGTTATCTTGCAATCCCGAGATAATCGTCTCCATGCTCCAAATCTATTTTAAAGCCATTTCAAAGGCATTGTGCGCATAAATGAAATGATCACATTTTTCTCCAAAACTATAACAGATGCAAGCTTGTCCTGTTTGGAGGGGATGATATTTAATAAAATAATTAGAAATCCACTAAAAGTTTTGTTTGGTTATCTTGCAATCCCGAGATAATCGTCTCCATGCTTCAAAACCATTTTAAAGCCATTTTTAAGGCATTTCGCGCATAAATGAAATGATCACATTTTTCTCCAAAACTATAACAGATGCAAGCTTGTCCTGTTTGGTGGAGATAATATTTAATAAAATAAGTAGAAACCTACTAAAAGTTTCGTTTGTTTATATTGCAATCCTGAGATAATCGTCTCCATGCTCCAAATCCATTTTAAAGCCATTTCAAAGGCATTTCGCGCATAAATGAAATGATCACATTTTTCTCCAAAACTATAACACATGCAAGCTTGTCCTGTTTGGTGGAGATGATATTTAATAAAATAAGTAGAAATCCACTAAAAGTTTTATTTGGTTATCTTGCAATCCCAAGATAATCGTTTCCATGCTCCAAATCCATTTTAAAGCCATTTTTAAGGCATTTCGCGCATAAATGAAATGATCACATTTTTCTCCAAAACTATAACAGATGCAAGCTTGTCCTGTTTGGAGGGGATGATATTTAATAAAATAATTAGAAATCCACTAAAAGTTGTGTTTGGTTATCTTGCAATCCCGAGATAATCGTCTCCGTGCTCCAAACCCTTTTTAAAGCCATTTTTAAGGCATTTCGCGCATAAATGAAATGATCACATTTTTCTCCAAAACTATAACAGATGCAAGCTTGTCCTGTTTGGTGGGGATAATATTTAATAAAATAAGTAGAAATCCACTAAAAGTTTTGTTTGGCGCCCCCCATGGTTTTAGAGCATTGACTCTTCTAAGAGTCCTAAGAGTCCTGCTTACACTGATGGGGTGCAGCTGTGGGACCCTATTTTAAGAGATGATGTCCTCCACCCAACTCTCAAAAAGCTGAAAGGGTCTTCAGTAGAGATGGATAGTCGAGCTGGGCTATCAGACGGTCACCTCTGTAGCTGTAGTGTCATTTTTCCTATGGTCCAATGTGTAAATTAAACAAAAAAGTGCACGTTTGTTATGATGTCCAAGATGGGGACCAGGATGTGGACATAATAAAAAATTAGGGAACATGATAGGAGACATTTCTACAATACATATAATCATTCTTATCTATCTAATACGATCACAACAGCTCTCCATTCCTGCAGTCCACCACAAGGACCACTCTCTCTAATCCCTGAAAAATGAAATCATCCTCAGTGACGAAGAGAGGGGGCTAAGCGCCCCCCATGGTCTCAGAGCATTGACTCTTCTAAGAGTCCTAAGAGTCCTGCTCACACTGATGGGGTGCAGCTGTGGGACCCTATTTTCAGAGATGATGTCCTCCACCCAACTCTCAAAAAGCTGAAAGGGTCTTCAGTAGAGATGGATAGTCGAGCTGGGCTATCAGACGGTCACCTCTGTAGCTGTAGTGTCATTTTTCCTATGGTCCAATGTGTAAATTAAACAAAAAAGTGCACGTTTATTATGATTTCCAAGATGGGGACCAGGATGTGGACATAATAAAAAAATAGGGAACATGATAGGAGACATTTCTACAATACATATAATCATTTTTATCTATCTAATACGATGACAACAGCTCTCCATACCTGCAGTCCACCACAAGGACCACCCTCTCTATTCCCTGAAAAGTGAAATCATCCTCAGTGACGAAGAGAGGGGGCTAAGCGCCCCTCATGGTCTCAGAGCATTGACTCTTCTAAGAGTCCTAAGAGTCCTGCTCACACTGATGGGGTGCAGCTGTGGGACCCTATTTTCAGAGATGATGTTCTCCACCAAACTCTCAAAAAGCTGAAAGGGTCTTCAGTAGAGATGGATAGTCGAGCTGGGCTATCAGACGGTCACCTCTGTACCTGTAGTGTCATTTTTCCTATGGTCCAATGTGTAAATTAAACAAAAAAGTGCACGTTTGTTATGATGTCCAAGATGGGGACCAGGATGTGGACATAATAAAAAATTAGGGAACATGATAGGAGACATTTCTACAATACATATAATAATTCTTATCTATTTAATACGATGACAACAGCTCTCCATACCTGCAGTCCACCACAAGGACCACCCTCTCTAATCCCTGAAAAATGAAATCATCCTCAGTGACGAAGAGAGGGGGCTAAGCGCCCCCCATGGTCTCAGAGCATTGACTCTTCTAAGAGTCCTAAGAGTCCTGCTCACACTGATGGGGTGCAGCTGTGGGACCCTATTTTCAGAGATGATGTCCTCCACCCAACTCTCAAAAAGCTGAAAGGGTCTTCAGTAGAGATGGATTGTCGAGCTGGGCTATCAGACGGTCACCTCTGTAGCTGTAGTGTCATTTTTCCTATGGTCCAATGTGTAAATTAAACAAAAAAGTGCACGTTTGTTATGATGTCCAAGATGGGGACCAGGATGTGGACATAATAAAAAATTAGGGAACATGATAGGAGACATTTCTACAATACATATAATCATTCTTATCTATCTAATACGATGACAACAGCTCTCCATACCTGCAGTCCACCACAAGGACCACCCTCTCTAATCCCTGAAAAATGAAATCATCCTCAGTGACGAAGAGAGGGGGCTAAGTGCCCCCAATGGTCTCAGAGCATTGACTCTTCTAAGAGTCCTAAGAGTCCTGCTCACACTGATGGGGTGCAGCTGTGGGACCCTATTTTCAGAGATGATGTCCTCCACCCAACTCTCAAAAAGCTGAAAGGGTCTTCAGTAGAGATGGATAGTCGAGCTGGGCTATCAGACGGTCACCTCTGTAGCTGTAGTGTCATTTTTCCTATGGTCCAATGTGTAAATTAAACAAAAAAGTGCACGTTTGTTATGATGTCCAAGATGGGGACCAGGATGTGGACATAATAAAAAATTAGGGAACATGATAGGAGACATTTCTACAATACATATAATCATTCTTATCTATCTAATACGATGACAACAGCTCTCCATACCTGCAGTCCACCACAAGGACCACCCTCTCTAATCCCTGAAAAATGAAATCATCCTCAGTGACGAAGAGAGGGGGCTAAGCGCCCCCATGGTCTCAGAGCATTAACTCTTCTAAGAGTCCTAAGAGTCCTGCTCACACTGATGGGGTGCAGCTGTGGGACCCTATTTTCAGAGATGATGTCCTCCACCCAACTCTCAAAAAGCTGAAAGGGTCTTCAGTAGAGATGGATAGTCGAGCTGGGCTATCAGACGGTCACCTCTGTAGCTGTAGTGTTATTTTTCCTATGGTCCAATGTGTAAATTAAACAAAAAAGTGCACGTTTTTTATGATGTCCAAGATGGGGACCAGGATGTGGACATAATAAAAAATTAGGGAACATGATAGGAGACATTTCTACAATACATATAATCATTCTTATCTATCTAATACGATGACAACAGCTCTCCATACCTGCAGTCCACCACAAGGACCACCCTCTCTAATCCCTGAAAAATGAAATCATCCTCAGTGACGAAGAGAGGGGGCCAAGCGCCCCCCATGGTACCAGAGCATTGACTCTTCTAAGAGTCCTAAGAGTCCTGCTCACACTGATGGGGTGAAGCTGTGGGACCCTATTTTCAGAGATGATGTCCTCCACCCAACTCTCAAAAAGCTGAAAGGGTCTTCAGTAGAGATGGATAGTCTAACTGGGCTATCAGACGGTCACCTCTGTAGCTGTAGTGTCATTTTTCCTATGGTCCAATGTGTAAATTAAACAAAAAAGTGCACGTTTGTTATGATGTCCAAGATGGGGACCAGGATGTGGACATAATAAGAAATTAGGGAACATGATAGGAGACATTTCTACAATACATATAATCATTCTTATCTATCTAATACGATGACAACAGCTCTCCATACCTGCAGTCCACCACAAGGACCACCCTCTCTAATCCCTGAAAAATGAAATCATCCTCAGTGACGAAGAGAGGGGGCTAAGTGCCCCCAATGGTCTCAGAGCATTGACTCTTCTAAGAGTCCTAAGAGTCCTGCTCACACTGATGGGGTGCAGCTGTGGGACCCTATTTTCAGAGATGATGTCCTCCACCCAACTCTCAAAAAGCTGAAAGGGTCTTCAGTAGAGATGGATAGTCGAGCTGGGCTATCAGACGGTCACCTCTGTAGCTGTAGTGTCATTTTTCCTATGGTCCAATGTGTAAATTAAACAAAAAAGTGCACGTTTGTTATGATGTCCAAGATGGGGACCAGGATGTGGACATAATAAAAAATTAGGGAACATGATAGGAGACATTTCTACAATACATATAATCATTCTTATCTATCTAATACGATGACAACAGCTCTCCATACCTGCAGTCCACCACAAGGACCACCCTCTCTAATCCCTGAAAAATGAAATCATCCTCAGTGACGAAGAGAGGGGGCTAAGCGCCCCCATGGTCTCAGAGCATTAACTCTTCTAAGAGTCCTAAGAGTCCTGCTCACACTGATGGGGTGCAGCTGTGGGACCCTATTTTCAGAGATGATGTCCTCCACCCAACTCTCAAAAAGCTGAAAGGGTCTTCAGTAGAGATGGATAGTCGAGCTGGGCTATCAGACGGTCACCTCTGTAGCTGTAGTGTCATTTTTCCTATGGTCCAATGTGTAAATTAAACAAAAAAGTGCACGTTTGTTATGATGTCCAAGATGGGGACCAGGATGTGGACATAATAAAAAATTAGGGAACATGATAGGAGACATTTCTACAATACATATAATCATTCTTATCTATCTAATACGATGACAACAGCTCTCCATACCTGCAGTCCACCACAAGGACCACCCTCTCTAATCCCTGAAAAATGAAATCATCCTCAGTGACGAAGAGAGGGGGCTAAGCGCCCCCATGGTCTCAGAGCATTAACTCTTCTAAGAGTCCTAAGAGTCCTGCTCACACTGATGGGGTGCAGCTGTGGGACCCTATTTTCAGAGATGATGTCCTCCACCCAACTCTCAAAAAGCTGAAAGGGTCTTCAGTAGAGATGGATAGTCGAGCTGGGCTATCAGACGGTCACCTCTGTAGCTGTAGTGTCATTTTTCCTATGGTCCAATGTGTAAATTAAACAAAAAAGTGCACGTTTGTAATGATGTCCAAGATGGGGACCAGGATGTGGACATAATAAGAAATTAGGGAACATGATAGGAGACATTTCTACAATACATATAATCATTCTTATCTATCTAATACGATGACAACAGCTCTCCATACCTGCAGTCCACCACAAGGACCACCCTCTCTAATCCCTGAAAAATGAAATCATCCTCAGGGACGAAGAGAGGGGGCTAAGCGCCCCCCATGGATTTAGAGCATTGACTCTTCTAAGAGTCCTAAGAGTCCTGCTTACACTGATGGGGTGCAGCTGTGGGACCCTATTTTCAGAGATGATGTCCTCCACCCAACTCTCAAAAAGCTGAAAGGGTCTTCAGTAGAGATGGATAGTCGAGCTGGGCTATCAGACGGTCACCTCTGTAGCTGTAGTGTCATTTTTCCTATGGTCCAATGTGTAAATTAAACAAAAAAGTGCACGTTTGTTATGATGTTCAAGATGGGGACCAGGATGTGGACATAATAAAAAATTAGGGAACATGATAGGAGACATTTCTACAATACATATAATCATTCTTATCTATCTAATACGATCACAACAGCTCTCCATACCTGCAGTCCACCACAAGGACCACTCTCTCTAATCCCTGAAAAATTAAATCATCCTCAGTGACGAAGAGAGGGGGCTAAGCGCCCCCCATGGTCTCAGAGCATTGACTCTTCTAAGAGTCCTAAGAGTCCTGCTCACACTGATGGGGTGCAGCTGTGGGACCCTATTTTCAGAGATGATGTTCTCTACCCAACTCTCAAAAAGCTGAAAGGGTCTTCAGTAGAGATGGATAGTCGAGCTGGGCTATCAGACGGTCACCTCTGTAGCTGTAGTTTCATTTTTCCTATGGTCCAATGTGTAAATTAAACAAAAAAGTGCACGTTTGTTATGATGTCCAAGATGGGGACCAGGATGTGGACATAATAAAAAATTAGGGAACATGATAGGAGACATTTCTACAATACATATAATCATTCTTATCTATTTAATACGATGACAACAGCTCTCCATACCTGCAGTCCACCACAAGGACCACCCTCTCTAATCCCTGAAAAATGAAATCATCCTCAGTGACGAAGAGAGGGGGCTAAGCGCCCCCCATGGTCTCAGAGCATTGACTCTTCTAAGAGTCCTAAGAGTCCTGCTCACACTGATGGGGTGCAGCTGTGGGACCCTATTTTCAGAGATGATGTCCTCCACCCAACTCTCAAAAAGCTGAAAGGGTCTTCAGTAGAGATGGATAGTCGAGCTGGGCTATCAGACGGTCACCTCTGTAGCTGTAGTGTCATTTTTCCTATGGTCCAATGTGTAAATTAAACAAAAAAGTGCACGTTTGTTATGATGTCCAAGATGGGGACCAGGATGTGGACATAATAAAAAATTAGGGAACATGATAGGAGACATTTCTACAATACATATAATCATTCTTATCTATCTAATACGATGACAACAGCTCTCCATACCTGCAGTCCACCACAAGGACCACCCTCTCTAATCCCTGAAAAATGAAATCATCCTCAGTGACGAAGAGAGGGGGCTAAGCGCCCCCATGGTCTCAGAGCATTAACTCTTCTAAGAGTCCTAAGAGTCCTGCTCACACTGATGGGGTGCAGCTGTGGGACCCTATTTTCAGAGATGATGTCCTCCACCCAACTCTCAAAAAGCTGAAAGGGTCTTCAGTAGAGATGGATAGTCGAGCTGGGCTATCAGACGGTCACCTCTGTAGCTGTAGTGTCATTTTTCCTATGGTCCAATGTGTAAATTAAACAAAAAAGTGCACGTTTGTTATGATGTCCAAGATGGGGACCAGGATGTGGACATAATAAAAAATTAGGGAACATGATAGGAGACATTTCTACAATACATATAATCATTCTTATCTATCTAATATGATGATAACAGCTCTCCATATCTGCAGTCCACCAAAAGGACCACCCTCTCTAATCCCTGAAAAATGAAATCATCCTCAGTGATGAAGAGAGGGGGCTAAGTGCCCCCAATGGTCTCAGAGCATTGACTCTTCTAAGAGTCCTAAGAGTCCTGCTCACACTGATGGGGTGCAGCTGTGGGACCCTATTTTCAGAGATGATGTCCTCCACCCAACTCTCAAAAAGCTGAAAGGGTCTTCAGTAGAGATGGATAGTCGAGCTGGGCTATCAGACGGTCACCTCTGTAGCTGTAGTGTCATTTTTCCTATGGTCCAATGTGTAAATTAAACAAAAAAGTGCACGTTTGTTATGATTTCCAAGATGGGGACCAGGATGTGGACATAATAAAAAAATAGGGAACATGATAGGAGACATTTCTACAATACATATAATCATTCTTATCTATCTAATACGATGACAACAGCTCTCCATACCTGCAGTCCACCACAAGGACCACCCTCTCTATTCCCTGAAAAGTGAAATCATCCTCAGTGACGAAGAGAGGGGGCTAAGCGCCCCCCATGGTCTCAGAGCATTGACTCTTCTAAGAGTCCTAAGAGTCCTGCTCACACTGATGGGGTGCAGCTGTGGGACCCTATTTTCAGAGATGATGTCCTCCACCCAACTCTCAAAAAGCTGAAAGGGTCTTCAGTAGAGATGGATAGTCGAGCTGGGCTATCAGACGGTCACCTCTGTAGCTGTAGTGTCATTTTTCCTATGGTCCAATGTGTAAATTAAACAAAAAAGTGCACGTTTGTTATGATGTCCAAGATGGGGACCAGGATGTGGACATAATAAAAAATTAGGGAACATGATAGGAGACATTTCTACAATACATATAATCATTCTTATCTATCTAATACGATGACAACAGCTCTCCATATCTGCAGTCCACCACAAGGACCACCCTCTCTAATCCCTGAAAAATGAAATCATCCTCAGTGATGAAGAGAGGGGGCTAAGTGCCCCCAATGGTCTCAGAGCATTGACTCTTCTAAGAGTCCTAAGAGTCCTGCTCACACTGATGGGGTGCAGCTGTGGGACCCTATTTTCAGAGATGATGTCCTCCACCCAACTCTCAAAAAGCTGAAAGGGTCTTCAGTAGAGATGGATAGTCGAGCTGGGCTATCAGACGGTCACCTCTGTAGCTGTAGTGTCATTTTTCCTATGGTCCAATGTGTAAATTAAACAAAAAAGTGCACGTTTGTTATGATGTCCAAGATGGGGACCAGGATGTGGACATAATAAAAAATTAGGGAACATGATAGGAGACATTTCTACAATACATATAATCATTCTTATCTATCTAATACGATGACAACAGCTCTCCATACCTGCAGTCCACCACAAGGACCACCCTCTCTAATCCCTGAAAAATGAAATCATCCTCAGGGACGAAGAGAGGGGGCTAAGCGCCCCCCATGGTTTTAGAGCATTGACTCTTCTAAGAGTCCTAAGAGTCCTGCTTACACTGATGGGGTGCAGCTGTGGGACCCTATTTTAAGAGATGATGTCCTCCACCCAACTCTCAAAAAGCTGAAAGGGTCTTCAGTAGAGATGGATAGTCGAGCTGGGCTATCAGACGGTCACCTCTGTAGCTGTAGTGTCATTTTTCCTATGGTCCAATGTGTAAATTAAACAAAAAAGTGCACGTTTGTTATGATGTCCAAGATGGGGACCAGGATGTGGACATAATAAAAAATTAGGGAACATGATAGGAGACATTTCTACAATACATATAATCATTCTTATCTATCTAATACGATGACAACAGCTCTCCATACCTGCAGTCCACCACAAGGACCACCCTCTCTAATCCCTGAAAAATGAAATCATCCTCAGTGACGAAGAGAGGGGGCTAAGCGCCCCCATGGTCTCAGAGCATTAACTCTTCTAAGAGTCCTAAGAGTCCTGCTCACACTGATGGGGTGCAGCTGTGGGACCCTATTTTCAGAGATGATGTCCTCCACCCAACTCTCAAAAAGCTGAAAGGGTCTTCAGTAGAGATGGATAGTCGAGCTGGGCTATCAGACGGTCACCTCTGTAGCTGTAGTGTCATTTTTCCTATGGTCCAATGTGTAAATTAAACAAAAAAGTGCACGTTTGTTATGATGTCCAAGATGGGGACCAGGATGTGGACATAATAAAAAATTAGGGAACATGATAGGAGACATTTCTACAATACATATAATCATTCTTATCTATCTAATACGATCACAACAGCTCTCCATACCTGCAGTCCACCACAAGGACCACTCTCTCTAATCCCTGAAAAATGAAATCATCCTCAGTGACGAAGAGAGGGGGCTAAGCGCCCCCCATGGTCTCAAAACATTGACTCTTCTAAGAGTCCTAAGAGTCCTGCTCACACTGATGGGGTGCAGCTGTGGGACCCTATTTTCAGAGATGATGTCCTCCACCCAACTCTCAAAAAGCTGAAAGGGTCTTCAGTAGAGATGGATAGTCGAGCTGGGCTATCAGACGGTCACCTCTGTAGCTGTAGTGTCATTTTTCCTATGGTCCAATGTGTAAATTAAACAAAAAAGTGCACGTTTGTTATGATGTCCAAGATGGGGACCAGGATGTGGACATAATAAAAAATTAGGGAACATGATAGGAGACATTTCTACAATACATATAATCATTCTTATCTATCTAATACGATGACAACAGCTCTCCATACCTGCAGTCCACCACAAGGACCACCCTCTCTAATCCCTGAAAAATGAAATCATCCTCAGGGACGAAGAGAGGGGGCTAAGCGCCCCCCATGGTTTTAGAGCATTGACTCTTCTAAGAGTCCTAAGAGTCCTGCTTACACTGATGGGGTGCAGCTGTGGGACCCTATTTTAAGAGATGATGTCCTCCACCCAACTCTCAAAAAGCTGAAAGGGTCTTCAGTAGAGATGGATAGTCGAGCTGGGCTATCAGACGGTCACCTCTGTAGCTGTAGTGTCATTTTTCCTATGGTCCAATGTGTAAATTAAACAAAAAAGTGCACGTTTGTTATGATGTCCAAGATGGGGACCAGGATGTGGACATAATAAAAAATTAGGGAACATGATAGGAGACATTTCTACAATACATATAATCATTCTTATCTATCTAATACGATGACAACAGCTCTCCATACCTGCAGTCCACCACAAGGACCACCCTCTCTAATCCCTGAAAAATGAAATCATCCTCAGTGACGAAGAGAGGGGGCTAAGCGCCCCCATGGTCTCAGAGCATTAACTCTTCTAAGAGTCCTAAGAGTCCTGCTCACACTGATGGGGTGCAGCTGTGGGACCCTATTTTCAGAGATGATGTCCTCCACCCAACTCTCAAAAAGCTGAAAGGGTCTTCAGTAGAGATGGATAGTCGAGCTGGGCTATCAGACGGTCACCTCTGTAGCTGTAGTGTCATTTTTCCTATGGTCCAATGTGTAAATTAAACAAAAAAGTGCACGTTTGTTATGATGTCCAAGATGGGGACCAGGATGTGGACATAATAAAAAATTAGGGAACATGATAGGAGACATTTCTACAATACATATAATCATTCTTATCTATCTAATACGATCACAACAGCTCTCCATACCTGCAGTCCACCACAAGGACCACTCTCTCTAATCCCTGAAAAATGAAATCATCCTCAGTGACGAAGAGAGGGGGCTAAGCGCCCCCCATGGTCTCAAAACATTGACTCTTCTAAGAGTCCTAAGAGTCCTGCTCACACTGATGGGGTGCAGCTGTGGGACCCTATTTTCAGAGATTATGTCCTCCACCCAACTCTCAAAAAGCTGAAAGGGTCTTCAGTAGAGATGGATAGTCGAGCTGGGCTACCAAACGGTCACCTCTGTAGCTGTAGTGTCATTTTTCCTATGGTCCAATGTGTAAATTAAACAAAAAGTGCACGTTTGTTATGATTTCCAAGATGGGGACCAGGATGTGGACATAATAAAAAAATAGGGAACATGATAGGAGACATTTCTACAATACATATAATCATTCTTATCTATCTAATACGATGACAACAGCTCTCCATACCTGCAGTCCACCACAAGGACCACTCTCTCTAATCCCTGAAAAATGAAATCATCCTCAGTGACGAAGAGAGGGGGCTAAGCGCCCCCCATGGTCTCAAAACATTGACTCTTCTAAGAGTCCTAAGAGTCCTGCTCACACTGATGGGGTGCAGCTGTGGGACCCTATTTTCAGAGATGATGTCCTCCACCCAACTCTCAAAAAGCTGAAAGGGTCTTCAGTAGAGATGGATAGTCGAGCTGGGCTACCAGACGGTCACCTCTGTAGCTGTAGTGTCATTTTTCCTATGGTCCAATGTGTAAATTAAACAAAAAGTGCACGTTTGTTATGATTTCCAAGATGGGGACCAGGATGTGGACATAATAAAAAAATAGGGAACATGATAGGAGACATTTCTACAATACATATAATCATTCTTATCTATCTAATACGATGACAACAGCTCTCCATACCTGCAGTCCACCACAAGGACCACCCTCTCTATTCCCTGAAAAGTGAAATCATCCTCAGTGACGAAGAGAGGGGGCTAAGCGCCCCCCATGGTCTCAAAACATTGACTCTTCTAAGAGTCCTAAGAGTCCTGCTCACACTGATGGGGTGCAGCTGTGGGACCCTATTTTCAGAGATGATGTTCTCCACCCAACTCTCAAAAAGCTGAAAGGGTCTTCAGTAGAGATGGATAGTCGAGCTGGGCTATCAGACGGTCACCTCTGTAGCTGTAGTGTCATTTTTCCTATGGTCCAATGTGTAAATTAAACAAAAAAGTGCACGTTTGTTATGATGTCCAAGATGGGGACCAGGATGTGGACATAATAAAAAATTAGGGAACATGATAGGAGACATTTCTACAATACATATAATCATTCTTATCTATTTAATACGATGACAACAGCTCTCCATACCTGCAGTCCACCACAAGGACCACCCTCTCTAATCCCTGAAAAATGAAATCATCCTCAGTGACGAAGAGAGGGGGCTAAGCGCCCCCCATGGTCTCAGAGCATTGACTCTTCTAAGAGTCCTAAGAGTCCTGCTCACACTGATGGGGTGCAGCTGTGGGACCCTATTTTCAGAGATGATGTCCTCCACCCAACTCTCAAAAAGCTGAAAGGGTCTTCAGTAGAGATGGATTGTCGAGCTGGGCTATCAGACGGTCACCTCTGTAGCTGTAGTGTCATTTTTCCTATGGTCCAATGTGTAAATTAAACAAAAAAGTGCACGTTTGTTATGATGTCCAAGATGGGGACCAGGATGTGGACATAATAAAAAATTAGGGAACATGATAGGAGACATTTCTACAATACATATAATCATTCTTATCTATCTAATACGATGATAACAGCTCTCCATACCTGCAGTCCACCACAAGGACCACCCTCTCTAATCCCTGAAAAATGAAATCATCCTCAGTGACGAAGAGAGGGGGCTAAGTGCCCCCAATGGTCTCAGAGCATTGACTCTTCTAAGAGTCCTAAGAGTCCTGCTCACACTGATGGGGTGCAGCTGTGGGACCCTATTTTCAGAGATGATGTCCTCCACCCAACTCTCAAAAAGCTGAAAGGGTCTTCAGTAGAGATGGATAGTCGAGCTGGGCTATCAGACGGTCACCTCTGTAGCTGTAGTGTCATTTTTCCTATGGTCCAATGTGTAAATTAAACAAAAAAGTGCACGTTTGTTATGATGTCCAAGATGGGGACCAGGATGTGGACATAATAAAAAATTAGGGAACATGATAGGAGACATTTCTGAAATACATATAATCATTCTTATCTATCTAATACGATGACAACAGCTCTCCATACCTGCAGTCCACCACAAGGACCACCCTCTCTAATCCCTGAAAAATGAAATCATCCTCAGTGACGAAGAGAGGGGGCTAAGCGCCCCCATGGTCTCAGAGCATTAACTCTTCTAAGAGTCCTAAGAGTCCTGCTCACACTGATGGGGTGCAGCTGTGGGACCCTATTTTCAGAGATGATGTCCTCCACCCAACTCTCAAAAAGCTGAAAGGGTCTTCAGTAGAGATGGATGGTCGAGCTGGGCTATCAGACGGTCACCTCTGTAGCTGTAGTGTCATTTTTCCTATGGTCCAATGTGTAAATTAAACAAAAAAGTGCACGTTTGTTATGATGTCCAAGATGGGGACCAGGATGTGGACATAATAAAAAATTAGGGAACATGATAGGAGACATTTCTACAATACATATAATCATTCTTATCTATCTAATACGATGACAACAGCTCTACATACCTGCAGTCCACCACAAGGACCACCCTCTCTAATCCCTGAAAAATGAAATCATCCTCAGTGACGAAGAGAGGGGGCCAAGCGCCCCCCATGGTACCAGAGCATTGACTCTTCTAAGAGTCCTAAGAGTCCTGCTCACACTGATGGGGTGAAGCTGTGGGACCCTATTTTCAGAGATGATGTCCTCCACCCAACTCTCAAAAAGCTGAAAGGGTCTTCAGTAGAGATGGATAGTCGAGCTGGGCTATCAGACGGTCACCTCTGTAGCTGTAGTGTCATTTTTCCTATGGTCCAATGTGTAAATTAAACAAAAAAGTGCACGTTTGTTATGATGTCCAAGATGGGGACCAGGATGTGGACATAATAAAAAATTAGGGAACATGATAGGAGACATTTCTACAATACATATAATCATTCTTATCTATCTAATACGATGATAACAGCTCTCCATACCTGCAGTCCACCACAAGGACCACCCTCTCTAAACCCTGAAAAATGAAATCATCCTCAGTGACGAAGAGAGGGGGCTCAGTGCCCCCAATGGTCTCAGAGCATTGACTCTTCTAAGAGTCTTAAGAGTCCTGCTCACACTGATGGGGTGCAGCTGTGGGACCCTATTTTCAGAGATGATGTCCTCCACCCAACTCTCAAAATGCTGAAAGGGTCTTCAGTAGAGATGGATAGTCGAGCTGGGCTATCAGACGGTCACCTCTGTAGCTGTAGTGTCATTTTTCCTATGGTCCAATGTGTAAATTAAACAAAAAAGTGCACGTTTGTTATGATGTCCAAGATGGGGACCAGGATGTGGACATAATAAAAAATTAGGGAACATGATAGGAGACATTTCTACAATACATATAATCATTCTTGTCTATCTAATACGATGACAACAGCTCTCCATACCTGCAGTCCACCACAAGGACCACCCTCTCTAATCCCTGAAAAATGAAATCATCCTCAGTGACGAAGAGAGGGGGCTAAGCGCCCCTATGGTCTCAGAGCATTAACTCTTCTGAGAGTCCTAAGAGTCCTGCTCACACTGATGGGGTGCAGCTGTGGGACCCTATTTTCAGAGATGATGTCCTCCACCCAACTCTCAAAAAGCTGAAAGGGTCTTCAGTAGAGATGGATAGTCGAGCTGGGCTATCAGACGGTCACCTCTGTAGCTGTAGTGTCATTTTTCCTATGGTCCAATGTGGAAATTAAACAAAAAAGTGCACGTTTGTTATGATGTCCAAGATGGGGACCAGGATGTGGACATAATAAAAAATTAGGGAACATGATAGGAGACATTTCTACAATACATATAATCATTCTTATCTATCTAATACGATGACAACAGCTCTCCATACCTGCAGTCCACCACAAGGACCACCCTCTCTAATCCCTGAAAAATGAAATCATCCTCAGTGACGAAGAGAGGGGGCGAAGCGCCCCCCATGGTACCAGAGCATTGACTCTTCTAAGAGTCCTAAGAGTCCTGCTCACACTGATGGGGTGAAGCTGTGGGACCCTATTTTCAGAGATGATGTCCCCCACCCAACTCTCAAAAAGCTGAAAGGGTCTTCAGTAGAGATGGATAGTCGAGCTGGGCTATCAGACGGTCACCTCTGTAGCTGTAGTGTCATTTTTCCTATGGTCCAATGTGTAAATTAAACAAAAAAGTGCACGTTTGTTATGATGTTCAAGATGGGGACCAGGATGTGGACATAATAAAAAGTTAGGGAACATGATAGGAGACATTTCTACAATACATATAATCATTCTTATCTATCTAATACGATCACAACAGCTCTCCATACCTGCAGTCCACCACAAGGACCACTCTCTCTAATCCCTGAAAAATGAAATCATCCTCAGTGACGAAGAGAGGGGGCTAAGCGCCCCCCATGGTCTCAGAGCATTGACTCTTCTAAGAGTCCTAAGATTCCTGCTCACACTGATGGGGTGCAGCTGTGGGACCCTATTTTCAGAGATGATGTCCTCCACCCAACTCTCAAAAAGCTGAAAGGGTCTTCAGTAGAGATGGATAGTCGAGCTGGGCTACCAAACGGTCACCTCTGTAGCTGTAGTGTCATTTTTCCTATGGTCCAATGTGTAAATTAAACAAAAAGTGCACGTTTGTTATGATTTCCAAGATGGGGACCAGGATGTGGACATAATAAAAAAATAGGGAACATGATAGGAGACATTTCTACAATACATATAATCATTCTTATCTATCTAATACGATGACAACAGCTCTCCATACCTGCAGTCCACCACAAGGACCACTCTCTCTAATCCCTGAAAAATGAAATCATCCTCAGTGACGAAGAGAGGGGGCTAAGCGCCCCCCATGGTCTCAAAACATTGACTCTTCTAAGAGTCCTAAGAGTCCTGCTCACACTGATGGGGTGCAGCTGTGGGACCCTATTTTCAGAGATGATGTCCTCCACCCAACTCTCAAAAAGCTGAAAGGGTCTTCAGTAGAGATGGATAGTCGAGCTGGGCTACCAGACGGTCACCTCTGTAGCTGTAGTGTCATTTTTCCTATGGTCCAATGTGTAAATTAAACAAAAAGTGCACGTTTGTTATGATTTCCAAGATGGGGACCAGGATGTGGACATAATAAAAAAATAGGGAACATGATAGGAGACATTTCTACAATACATATAATCATTCTTATCTATCTAATACGATGACAACAGCTCTCCATACCTGCAGTCCACCACAAGGACCACCCTCTCTATTCCCTGAAAAGTGAAATCATCCTCAGTGACGAAGAGAGGGGGCTAAGCGCCCCCCATGGTCTCAAAACATTGACTCTTCTAAGAGTCCTAAGAGTCCTGCTCACACTGATGGGGTGCAGCTGTGGGACCCTATTTTCAGAGATGATGTTCTCCACCCAACTCTCAAAAAGCTGAAAGGGTCTTCAGTAGAGATGGATAGTCGAGCTGGGCTATCAGACGGTCACCTCTGTAGCTGTAGTGTCATTTTTCCTATGGTCCAATGTGTAAATTAAACAAAAAAGTGCACGTTTGTTATGATGTCCAAGATGGGGACCAGGATGTGGACATAATAAAAAATTAGGGAACATGATAGGAGACATTTCTACAATACATATAATCATTCTTATCTATTTAATACGATGACAACAGCTCTCCATACCTGCAGTCCACCACAAGGACCACCCTCTCTAATCCCTGAAAAATGAAATCATCCTCAGTGACGAAGAGAGGGGGCTAAGCGCCCCCCATGGTCTCAGAGCATTGACTCTTCTAAGAGTCCTAAGAGTCCTGCTCACACTGATGGGGTGCAGCTGTGGGACCCTATTTTCAGAGATGATGTCCTCCACCCAACTCTCAAAAAGCTGAAAGGGTCTTCAGTAGAGATGGATTGTCGAGCTGGGCTATCAGACGGTCACCTCTGTAGCTGTAGTGTCATTTTTCCTATGGTCCAATGTGTAAATTAAACAAAAAAGTGCACGTTTGTTATGATGTCCAAGATGGGGACCAGGATGTGGACATAATAAAAAATTAGGGAACATGATAGGAGACATTTCTACAATACATATAATCATTCTTATCTATCTAATACGATCACAACAGCTCTCCATACCTGCAGTCCACCACAAGGACCACTCTCTCTAATCCCTGAAAAATGAAATCATCCTCAGTGACGAAGAGAGGGGGCTAAGCGCCCCCCATGGTCTCAGAGCATTGACTCTTCTAAGAGTCCTAAGATTCCTGCTCACACTGATGGGGTGCAGCTGTGGGACCCTATTTTCAGAGATGATGTCCTCCACCCAACTCTCAAAAAGCTGAAAGGGTCTTCAGTAGAGATGGATAGTCGAGCTGGGCTACCAGACGGTCACCTCTGTAGCTGTAGTGTCATTTTTCCTATGGTCCAATGTGTAAATTAAACAAAAAGTGCACGTTTGTTATGATTTCCAAGATGGGGACCAGGATGTGGACATAATAAAAAAATAGGGAACATGATAGGAGACATTTCTACAATACATATAATCATTCTTATCTATCTAATACGATGACAACAGCTCTCCATACCTGCAGTCCACCACAAGGACCACCCTCTCTATTCCCTGAAAAGTGAAATCATCCTCAGTGACGAAGAGAGGGGGCTAAGCGCCCCCCATGGTCTCAAAACATTGACTCTTCTAAGAGTCCTAAGAGTCCTGCTCACACTGATGGGGTGCAGCTGTGGGACCCTATTTTCAGAGATGATGTTCTCCACCCAACTCTCAAAAAGCTGAAAGGGTCTTCAGTAGAGATGGATAGTCGAGCTGGGCTATCAGACGGTCACCTCTGTAGCTGTAGTGTCATTTTTCCTATGGTCCAATGTGTAAATTAAACAAAAAAGTGCACGTTTGTTATGATGTCCAAGATGGGGACCAGGATGTGGACATAATAAAAAATTAGGGAACATGATAGGAGACATTTCTACAATACATATAATCATTCTTATCTATTTAATACGATGACAACAGCTCTCCATACCTGCAGTCCACCACAAGGACCACCCTCTCTAATCCCTGAAAAATGAAATCATCCTCAGTGACGAAGAGAGGGGGCTAAGCGCCCCCCATGGTCTCAGAGCATTGACTCTTCTAAGAGTCCTAAGAGTCCTGCTCACACTGATGGGGTGCAGCTGTGGGACCCTATTTTCAGAGATGATGTCCTCCACCCAACTCTCAAAAAGCTGAAAGGGTCTTCAGTAGAGATGGATTGTCGAGCTGGGCTATCAGACGGTCACCTCTGTAGCTGTAGTGTCATTTTTCCTATGGTCCAATGTGTAAATTAAACAAAAAAGTGCACGTTTGTTATGATGTCCAAGATGGGGACCAGGATGTGGACATAATAAAAAATTAGGGAACATGATAGGAGACATTTCTACAATACATATAATCATTCTTATCTATCTAATACGATGATAACAGCTCTCCATACCTGCAGTCCACCACAAGGACCACCCTCTCTAATCCCTGAAAAATGAAATCATCCTCAGTGACGAAGAGAGGGGGCTAAGTGCCCCCAATGGTCTCAGAGCATTGACTCTTCTAAGAGTCCTAAGAGTCCTGCTCACACTGATGGGGTGCAGCTGTGGGACCCTATTTTCAGAGATGATGTCCTCCACCCAACTCTCAAAAAGCTGAAAGGGTCTTCAGTAGAGATGGATAGTCGAGCTGGGCTATCAGACGGTCACCTCTGTAGCTGTAGTGTCATTTTTCCTATGGTCCAATGTGTAAATTAAACAAAAAAGTGCACGTTTGTTATGATGTCCAAGATGGGGACCAGGATGTGGACATAATAAAAAATTAGGGAACATGATAGGAGACATTTCTGAAATACATATAATCATTCTTATCTATCTAATACGATGACAACAGCTCTCCATACCTGCAGTCCACCACAAGGACCACCCTCTCTAATCCCTGAAAAATGAAATCATCCTCAGTGACGAAGAGAGGGGGCTAAGCGCCCCCATGGTCTCAGAGCATTAACTCTTCTAAGAGTCCTAAGAGTCCTGCTCACACTGATGGGGTGCAGCTGTGGGACCCTATTTTCAGAGATGATGTCCTCCACCCAACTCTCAAAAAGCTGAAAGGGTCTTCAGTAGAGATGGATGGTCGAGCTGGGCTATCAGACGGTCACCTCTGTAGCTGTAGTGTCATTTTTCCTATGGTCCAATGTGTAAATTAAACAAAAAAGTGCACGTTTGTTATGATGTCCAAGATGGGGACCAGGATGTGGACATAATAAAAAATTAGGGAACATGATAGGAGACATTTCTACAATACATATAATCATTCTTATCTATCTAATACGATGACAACAGCTCTACATACCTGCAGTCCACCACAAGGACCACCCTCTCTAATCCCTGAAAAATGAAATCATCCTCAGTGACGAAGAGAGGGGGCCAAGCGCCCCCCATGGTACCAGAGCATTGACTCTTCTAAGAGTCCTAAGAGTCCTGCTCACACTGATGGGGTGAAGCTGTGGGACCCTATTTTCAGAGATGATGTCCTCCACCCAACTCTCAAAAAGCTGAAAGGGTCTTCAGTAGAGATGGATAGTCGAGCTGGGCTATCAGACGGTCACCTCTGTAGCTGTAGTGTCATTTTTCCTATGGTCCAATGTGTAAATTAAACAAAAAAGTGCACGTTTGTTATGATGTCCAAGATGGGGACCAGGATGTGGACATAATAAAAAATTAGGGAACATGATAGGAGACATTTCTACAATACATATAATCATTCTTATCTATCTAATACGATGATAACAGCTCTCCATACCTGCAGTCCACCACAAGGACCACCCTCTCTAAACCCTGAAAAATGAAATCATCCTCAGTGACGAAGAGAGGGGGCTCAGTGCCCCCAATGGTCTCAGAGCATTGACTCTTCTAAGAGTCTTAAGAGTCCTGCTCACACTGATGGGGTGCAGCTGTGGGACCCTATTTTCAGAGATGATGTCCTCCACCCAACTCTCAAAATGCTGAAAGGGTCTTCAGTAGAGATGGATAGTCGAGCTGGGCTATCAGACGGTCACCTCTGTAGCTGTAGTGTCATTTTTCCTATGGTCCAATGTGTAAATTAAACAAAAAAGTGCACGTTTGTTATGATGTCCAAGATGGGGACCAGGATGTGGACATAATAAAAAATTAGGGAACATGATAGGAGACATTTCTACAATACATATAATCATTCTTGTCTATCTAATACGATGACAACAGCTCTCCATACCTGCAGTCCACCACAAGGACCACCCTCTCTAATCCCTGAAAAATGAAATCATCCTCAGTGACGAAGAGAGGGGGCTAAGCGCCCCTATGGTCTCAGAGCATTAACTCTTCTGAGAGTCCTAAGAGTCCTGCTCACACTGATGGGGTGCAGCTGTGGGACCCTATTTTCAGAGATGATGTCCTCCACCCAACTCTCAAAAAGCTGAAAGGGTCTTCAGTAGAGATGGATAGTCGAGCTGGGCTATCAGACGGTCACCTCTGTAGCTGTAGTGTCATTTTTCCTATGGTCCAATGTGGAAATTAAACAAAAAAGTGCACGTTTGTTATGATGTCCAAGATGGGGACCAGGATGTGGACATAATAAAAAATTAGGGAACATGATAGGAGACATTTCTACAATACATATAATCATTCTTATCTATCTAATACGATGACAACAGCTCTCCATACCTGCAGTCCACCACAAGGACCACCCTCTCTAATCCCTGAAAAATGAAATCATCCTCAGTGACGAAGAGAGGGGGCGAAGCGCCCCCCATGGTACCAGAGCATTGACTCTTCTAAGAGTCCTAAGAGTCCTGCTCACACTGATGGGGTGAAGCTGTGGGACCCTATTTTCAGAGATGATGTCCCCCACCCAACTCTCAAAAAGCTGAAAGGGTCTTCAGTAGAGATGGATAGTCGAGCTGGGCTATCAGACGGTCACCTCTGTAGCTGTAGTGTCATTTTTCCTATGGTCCAATGTGTAAATTAAACAAAAAAGTGCACGTTTGTTATGATGTTCAAGATGGGGACCAGGATGTGGACATAATAAAAAGTTAGGGAACATGATAGGAGACATTTCTACAATACATATAATCATTCTTATCTATCTAATACGATCACAACAGCTCTCCATACCTGCAGTCCACCACAAGGACCACTCTCTCTAATCCCTGAAAAATGAAATCATCCTCAGTGACGAAGAGAGGGGGCTAAGCGCCCCCCATGGTCTCAGAGCATTGACTCTTCTAAGAGTCCTAAGATTCCTGCTCACACTGATGGGGTGCAGCTGTGGGACCCTATTTTCAGAGATGATGTCCTCCACCCAACTCTCAAAAAGCTGAAAGGGTCTTCAGTAGAGATGGATAGTCGAGCTGGGCTATCAGACGGTCACCTCTGTAGCTGTAGTGTCATTTTTCCTATTGTCCAATTTGTAAATTAAACAAAAAAGTGCACGTTTGTTATGATTTCCAAGATGGGAACCAGGATGTGGACATAATAAAAAAATAGGGAACATGATAGGAGACATTTCTACAATACATATAATCATTCTTATCTATCTAATACGATGACAACAGCTCTCCATACCTGCAGTCCACCACAAGGACCACCCTCTCTATTCCCTGAAAAGTGAAATCATCCTCAGTGACGAGGAGAGGGGGCTAAGCGCCCCCCATGGTCTCAGAGCATTGACTCTTCTAAGAGTCCTAAGAGTCCTGCTCACACTGATGGGGTGCAGCTGTGGGACCCTATTTTCAGAGATGATGTTCTCCACCCAACTCTCAAAAAGTTGAAATGGTCTTCAGTAGAGATGGATAGTCGAGCTGGGCTATCAGACGGTCACCTCTGTAGCTGTAGTGTCATTTTTCCTATGGTCCAATGTGTAAATTAAACAAAAAAGTGCACGTTTGTTATGATGTCCAAGATGGGGACCAGGATGTGGACATAATAAAAAATTAGGGAACATGATAGGAGACATTTCTACAATACATATAATTATTCTTATCTATTTAATACGATGACAACAGCTCTCCATACCTGCAGTCCACCACAAGGACCACCCTCTCTAATCCCTGAAAAATGAAATCATCCTCAGTGATGAAGAGAGGGGGCTAAGCGCCCCCCATGGTCTCAGAGCATTGACTCTTCTAAGAGTCCTAAGAGTCCTGCTCACACTGATGGGGTGCAGCTGTGGGACCCTATTTTCAGAGATGATGTCCTCCACCCAACTCTCAAAAAGCTGAAAGGGTCTTCAGTAGAGATGGATAGTCGAGCTGGGCTATCAGACGGTCACCTCTGTAGCTGTAGTGTCATTTTTCCTATGGTCCAATGTGTAAATTAAACAAAAAAGTGCACGTTTGTTATGATGTCCAAGATGGGGACCAGGATGTGGACATAATAAAAAATTAGGGAACATGATAGGAGACATTTCTACAATACATATAATCATTCTTATCTATCTAATACGATGATAACAGCTCTCCATATCTGCAGTCCACCACAAGGACCACCCTCTCTAATCCCTGAAAAATGAAATCATCCTCAGTGATGAAGAGAGGGGGCTAAGTGCCCCCAATGGTCTCAGAGCATTGACTCTTCTAAGAGTCCTAAGAGTCCTGCTCACACTGATGGGGTGCAGCTGTGGGACCCTATTTTCAGAGATGATGTCCTCCACCCAACTCTCAAAAAGCTGAAAGGGTCTTCAGTAGAGATGGATAGTCGAGCTGGGCTATCAGACGGTCACCTCTGTAGCTGTAGTGTCATTTTTCCTATGGTCCAATGTGTAAATTAAACAAAAAAGTGCACGTTTGTTATGATGTCCAAGATGGGGACCAGGATGTGGACATAATAAAAAATTAGGGAACATGATAGGAGACATTTCTACAATACATATAATCATTCTTATCTATCTAATACGATGACAACAGCTCTCCATACCTGCAGTCCACCACAAGGACCACCCTCTCTAATCCCTGAAAAATGAAATCATCCTCAGTGACGAAGAGAGGGGGCTAAGCGCCCCCCATGGTTTTAGAGCATTGACTCTTCTAAGAGTCCTAAGAGTCCTGCTTACACTGATTGGGTGCAGCTGTGGGACCCTATTTTAAGAGATGATGTCCTCCACCCAACTCTCAAAAAGCTGAAAGGGTCTTCAGTAGAGATGGATAGTCGAGCTGGGCTATCAGACGGTCACCTCTGTAGCTGTAGTGTCATTTTTCCTATGGTCCAATGTGTAAATTAAACAAAAAAGTGCACGTTTGTTATGATGTCCAAGATGGGGACCAGGATGTGGACATAATAAAAAATTAGGGAACATGATAGGAGACATTTCTACAATACATATAATCATTCTTATCTATTTAATACGATGACAACAGCTCTCCATACCTGCAGTCCACCACAAGGACCACCCTCTCTAATCCCTGAAAAATGAAATCATCCTCAGTGACGAAGAGAGGGGGCTAAGCGCCCCCCATGGTCTCAGAGCATTGACTCTTCTAAGAGTCCTAAGAGTCCTGCTCACACTGATGGGGTGCAGCTGTGGGACCCTATTTTCAGAGATGATGTCCTCCACCCAACTCTCAAAAAGCTGAAAGGGTCTTCAGTAGAGATGGATTGTCGAGCTGGGCTATCAGACGGTCACCTCTGTAGCTGTAGTGTCATTTTTCCTATGGTCCAATGTGTAAATTAAACAAAAAAGTGCACGTTTGTTATGATGTCCAAGATGGGGACCAGGATGTGGACATAATAAAAAATTAGGGAACATGATAGGAGACATTTCTACAATACATATAATCATTCTTATCTACCTAATACGATGATAACAGCTCTCCATACCTGCAGTCCACCACAAGGACCACCTTCTCTAATCCCTGAAAAATGAAATCATCCTCAGTGACGAAGAGAGGGGGCTAAGTGCCCCCAATGGTCTCAGAGCATTGACTCTTCTAAGAGTCCTAAGAGTCCTGCTCACACTGATGGGGTGCAGCTGTGGGACCCTATTTTCAGAGATGATGTCCTCCACCCAACTCTCAAAAAGCTGAAAGGGTCTTCAGTAGAGATGGATAGTCGAGCTGGGCTATCAGACGGTCACCTCTGTAGCTGTAGTGTCATTTTTCCTATGGTCCAATGTGTAAATTAAACAAAAAAGTGCACGTTTGTTATGATGTCCAAGATGGGGACCAGGATGTGGACATAATAAAAAATTAGGGAACATGATAGGAGACATTTCTACAATACATATAATCATTCTTATCTATCTAATACGATGATAACAGCTCTCCATATCTGCAGTCCACCACAAGGACCACCCTCTCTAATCCCTGAAAAATGAAATCATCCTCAGTGATTAAGAGAGGGGGCTAAGTGCCCCCAATGGTCTCAGAGCATTGACTCTTCTAAGAGTCCTAAGAGTCCTGCTCACACTGATGGGGTGCAGCTGTGGGACCCTATTTTCAGAGATGATGTCCTCCACCCAACTCTCAAAAAGCTGAAAGGGTCTTCAGTAGAGATGGATAGACGAGCTGGGCTATCAGACGGTCACCTCTGTAGCTGTAGTGTCATTTTTCCTATGGTCCAATGTGTAAATTAAACAAAAAAGTGCACGTTTGTTATGATGTCCAAGATGGGGACCAGGATGTGGACATAATAAAAAATTAGGGAACATGATAGGAGACATTTCTACAATACATATAATCATTCTTATCTATCTAATACGATGACAACAGCTCTCCATACCTGCAGTCCACCACAAGGACCACCCTCTCTAATCCCTGAAAAATGAAATCATCCTCAGTGACGAAGAGAGGGGGCTAAGCGCCCCCATGGTCTCAGAGCATTAACTCTTCTAAGAGTCCTAAGAGTCCTGCTCACACTGATGGGGTGCAGCTGTGGGACCCTATTTTCAGAGATGATGTCCTCCACCCAACTCTCAAAAAGCTGAAAGGGTCTTCAGTAGAGATGGATAGTCGAGCTGGGCTATCAGACGGTCACCTGTGTAGCTGTAGTGTCATTTTTCCTATGGTCCAATGTGTAAATTAAACAAAAAAGTGCACGTTTGTTATGATGTCCAAGATGGGGACCAGGATGTGGACATAATAAAAAATTAGGGAACATGATAGGAGACATTTCTACAATACATATAATCATTCTTATCTATCTAATACGATGACAACAGCTCTCCATACCTGCAGTCCACCACAAGGACCACCCTCTCTAATCCCTGAAAAATGAAATCATCCTCAGTGACGAAGAGAGGGGGCCAAGTGCCCCCCATGGTACCAGAGCATTGACTCTTCTAAGAGTCCTAAGAATCCTGCTCACACTGATGGGGTGAAGCTGTGGGACCCTATTTTCAGAGATGATGTCCTCCACCCAACTCTCAAAAAGCTGAAAGGGTCTTCAGTAGAGATGGATAGTCGAGCTGGGCTATCAGACGGTCACCTCTGTAGCTGTAGTGTCATTTTTCCTATGGTCCAATGTGTAAATTAAACAAAAAAGTGCACGTTTGTTATGATGTCCAAGATGGGGACCAGGATGTGGACATAATAAAAAAATAGGGAACATGATAGGAGACATTTCTACAATACATATAATCATTCTTATCTATCTAATACGATGACAACAGCTCTCCATACCTGCAGTCCACCACAAGGACCACCCTCTCTATTCCCTGAAAAGTGAAATCATCCTCAGTGACGAAGAGAGGGGGCTAAGCGCCCCCCATGGTCTCAGAGCATTGACTCTTCTAAGAGTCCTAAGAGTCCTGCTCACACTGATGGGGTGCAGCTGTGGGACCCTATTTTCAGAGATGATGTTCTCCACCCAACTCTCAAATAGCTGAAAGGGTCTTCAGTAGAGATGGATAGTCGAGCTGGGCTATCAGACGGTCACCTCTGTAGCTGTAGTGTCATTTTTCCTATGGTCCAATGTGTAAATTAAACAAAAAAGTGCACGTTTGTTATGATGTCCAAGATGGGGACCAGGATGTGGACATAATAAAAAATTAGGGAACATGATAGGAGACATTTCTACAATACATATAATCATTCTTATCTATTTAATACGATGACAACAGCTCTCCATACCTGCAGTCCACCACAAGGACCACCCTCTCTAATCCCTGAAAAATGAAATCATCCTCAGTGACGAAGAGAGGGGGCTAAGCGCCCCCCATGGTCTCAGAGCATTGACTCTTCTAAGAGTCCTAAGAGTCCTGCTCACACTGATGGGGTGCAGCTGTGGGACCCTATTTTCAGAGATGATGTCCTCCACCCAACTCTCAAAAAGCTGAAAGGGTCTTCAGTAGAGATGGATAGTCGAGCTGGGCTATCAGACGGTCACCTCTGTAGCTGTAGTGTCATTTTTCCTATGGTCCAATGTGTAAATTAAACAAAAAAGTGCACGTTTGTTATGATGTCCAAGATGGGGACCAGGATGTGGACATAATAAAAAATTAGGGAACATGATAGGAGACATTTCTACAATACATATAATCATTCTTATCTATCTAATACGATGACAACAGCTCTCCATACCGTATTTCATGGTCAATCCAGGTTTGTCAGTGATGGCACTGACATAATGTATGGCGTCTTTTTCGGGCGTTATCCTTTGCCTTTTCATTGTGAAAATCCAGTTGCCTATATCAAAGCAAATTCTACTACTTGTAAAGTATGCAGAAAATGAAATGTAGAACATATAACATCAACTGCTTAGGAACGCATCATAGGTTAGTACTTAAAAGGATATTGTCATGTTCTAGTCATAATGCAAGCTGGACATTTTTCATGTTACCCTGTAATCGCCGGCCTGTTCTAATGCTCACAAGCAAAGATATATGCTCAGCTGCTAAGGCTTCCCTCTGCCTTCTGAATGAAAATTGAATATGTCTGGCTCACTGTGTATATAGCAGGTGCTCAGAAAAAATAAGAGTCAATTCAAAAGAAATAGCTCTGGTACACTATAGTGATTAATAACGTAAGAAAAGAACTCTTGGAATGCTGAAAATTCTTTATTTGTGCAAAAGGATAATTCATCCAACGTTTCGACCTTGTTTTTAGGTCTTTATCAAGGATAAAGTTATCTAAGATCATAAAGGGTTACAAAACCATATAAACACGTAATTAGTACATAGTACAACATAACAGTACAATATATTGCTACTTGAGAGTACAATGGGTCAAATGACCATGAGGCACATACAAAAAATTTTTCCAAAGCCATAGTGAAAACATTTGTACTGAGGAAAGAAAATTTCCACATGACCTATCTGGAGAAACATTCTGGATCAAACAACCAAAAATAGTCAAGCAGGTAAATACACACCTATATGGATAACAGGATGATATGTGCTCAATTGTATAGCGTCATTGCCATTAAGGTACAAATGGAAAACTTGCAATCCTATATAGTGAAGGAAATGAACACATATCATATCAAAGAACACAGGAACATGGGTGTGAGAAAAACCTCAATGTTTATACTTTGTTCTTTATAATGGTGTGAACATGTATATGTCTCAGTACCTTATGCACTTGAGAATTCTAGTGAGTAGATGATGAAAGCCTATTCCAGAACTGGAATCGGTAAATAATTGTAGGTGGAATCTAAATGAAAAGATGGTACAAGTGTTATCATGACACGTGGGCTATAACACAATGGACCGTGTGACAAAGAAGAAAGGAGAGAAAGAAGAGGAAGAAAATGGAACTACCTGTAACATTACGTGATAGTCACTGGTAAGTATCACTTGACAATTCAGGTGAAAAAGGATTCCTTTATTAAAGGGTTCTCAGTCGCCTCAGGATCATGAAATACTAGGGTAAATGATATGAGAATGGGTAAGAAGCACCACTAAAGGAAATATGAAATGCAGGACATATATCTATAAACCCCTGAACTACATGATAGAAATAAAAAGAAGAAAAAAGAAAAAAAAAGAAGAAAGAAGAACACATAGAATGCGG
Source organism: Anomaloglossus baeobatrachus (assembly GCF_048569485.1). Lineage (NCBI taxonomy): Eukaryota > Metazoa > Chordata > Amphibia > Anura > Aromobatidae > Anomaloglossus > Anomaloglossus baeobatrachus. The sequence goes on from NW_027442320.1 coordinate 128,389, forward strand.
AAAGAGAATGGGTACAACTACCTGAGTTACTGCAGGGAGGCCCCTGGTTGGTATTGTGAGGGTTAGTGGAATTCCTTCACTGAAGGGTTCTCAGTTGCCTCAGGTTCGTGAAAAATCCTATAGACAAATAATGCCCGGAGAAAAGGGGTTCATATACAGCGAATAATGGTAATACAAGGTACATGTGTCACATGTAATAGTATATATATATATATATATTGTACTAAGCTCTACACCAGAAATAGAAAGTAGTCCCTCTGCCTTCTGTCTAGGTGCCCTGAGTTATGTCCTGTAAACTGTCACAGCGACCCAGACACACACTCTATTTTCAGAGATGATGTCCTCCACCCAACTCTCAAAAAGCTGAAAGGGTCTTCAGTAGAGATGGATAGTCGAGCTCTACTGAAGACCCTTTCAGCTTTTTGAGAGTTGGGTGGAGGACATCATCTCTGAAAATAGGGTCCCACAGCTTCACCCCATCAGTGTGAGCAGGACTCTTAGGACTCATAGAAGAGTTAATGCTCTGAGACCATGGGGGCGCTTAGCCCCCTCTCTTCGTCACTGAGGATGATTTCATTTTTCAGGGATTAGAGAGGGTGGTCCTTGTGGTGGACTGCAGGTATGGAGAGCTGTTGTCATCGTATTAGATAGATAAGAATGATTATATGTATTGTAGAAATGTCTCCTATCATGTTCCCTAATTTTTTATTATGTCCACATCCTGGTCCCCATCTTGGACATCATAACAAACGTGCACTTTTTTGTTTAATTTACACATTGGACCATAGGAAAAATGACACTACAGCTACAGAGGTGACCGTCTGATAGCCCAGCTCGACTATCCATCTCTACTGAAGACCCTTTCAGCTTTTTGAGAGTTGGGTGGAGGACATCATCTCTGAAAATAGGGTCCCACAGCTGCACCCCATCAGTGTGAGCAGGACTCTTAGGACTCTTAGAAGAGTCAATGCTCTGAGACCATTGGGGGCACTTAGCCCCCTCTCTTCATCACTGAGGATGATTTCATTTTTCAGGGATTAGAGAGGGTGGTCCTTGTGGTGGACTGCAGATATGGAGAGCTGTTATCATCGTATTAGATAGATAAGAATGATTATATGTATTGTAGAAATGTCTCCTATCATGTTCCCTAATTTTTTATTATGTCCACATCCTGGTCCCCATCTTGGACATCATAACAAACGTGCACTTTTTTGTTTAATTTACACATTGGACCATAGGAAAAATGACACTACAGCTACAGAGGGGACCGTCTGATAGCCCAGCTCGACTATCCATCTCTACTGAAGACCCTTTCAGCTTTTTGAGAGTTGGGTGGAGGACATCATCTCTGAAAATAGGGTCCCACAGCTGCACCCCATCAGTGTGAGCAGGACTCTTAGGACTCTTAGAAGAGTCAATGCTCTGAGACCATGGGGGGCGCTTAGCCCCCTCTCTTCGTCACTGAGGATGATTTCATTTTTCAGGGATTAGAGAGGGTGGTCCTTGTGGTGGACTGCAGGTATGGAGAGCTGTTGTCATCGTATTAAATAGATAAGAATGATTATATGTATTGTAGAAATGTCTCCTATCATGTTCCCTAATTTTTTATTATGTCCACATCCTGGTCCCCATCTTGGACATCATAACAAACGTGCACTTTTTTGTTTAATTTACACATTGGACCATAGGAAAAATGACACTACAGCTACAGAGGTGACCGTCTGATAGCCCAGCTCGACTATCCATCTCTACTGAAGACCCTTTCAGCTTTTTGAGAGTTGGGTGGAGGACATCATCTCTTAAAATAGGGTCCCACAGCTGCACCCCATCAGTGTAAGCAGGACTCTTAGGACTCTTAGAAGAGTCAATGCTCTAAAACCATGGGGGGCGCTTAGCCCCCTCTCTTCGTCACTGAGGATGATTTCATTTTTCAGGGATTAGAGAGGGTGGTCCTTGTGGTGGACTGCAGGTATGGAGAGCTGTTGTCATCGTATTAGATAGATAAGAATGATTATATGTATTGTAGAAATGTCTCCTATCATGTTCCCTAATTTTTTATTATGTCCACATCCTGGTCCCCATCTTGGACATCATAACAAACGTGCACTTTTTTGTTTAATTTACACATTGGACCATAGGAAAAATGACACTACAGCTACAGAGGTGACCGTCTGATAGCCCAGCTCGACTATCCATCTCTACTGAAGACCCTTTCAGCTTTTTGAGAGTTGGGTGGAGGACATCATCTCTGAAAATAGGGTCCCACAGCTGCACCCCATCAGTGTGAGCAGGACTCTTAGGACTCTTAGAAGAGTCAATGCTCTGAGACCATGGGGGGCGCTTAGCCCCCTCTCTTCATCACTGAGGATGATTTCATTTTTCAGGGATTAGAGAGGGTGGTCCTTGTGGTGGACTGCAGGTATGGAGAGCTGTTGTCATCGTATTAAATAGATAAGAATAATTATATGTATTGTAGAAATGTCTCCTATCATGTTCCCTAATTTTTTATTATGTCCACATCCTGGTCCCCATCTTGGACATCATAACAAACGTGCACTTTTTTGTTTAATTTACACATTGGACCATAGGAAAAATGACACTACAGCTACAGAGGTGACCGTCTGATAGCCCAGCTCGACTATCCATCTCTACTGAAGACCCTTTCAACTTTTTGAGAGTTGGGTGGAGAACATCATCTCTGAAAATAGGGTCCCACAGCTGCACCCCATCAGTGTGAGCAGGACTCTTAGGACTCTTAGAAGAGTCAATGCTCTGAGACCATGGGGGGCGCTTAGCCCCCTCTCCTCGTCACTGAGGATGATTTCACTTTTCAGGGAATAGAGAGGGTGGTCCTTGTGGTGGACTGCAGGTATGGAGAGCTGTTGTCATCGTATTAGATAGATAAGAATGATTATATGTATTGTAGAAATGTCTCCTATCATGTTCCCTATTTTTTTATTATGTCCACATCCTGGTTCCCATCTTGGAAATCATAACAAACGTGCACTTTTTTGTTTAATTTACAAATTGGACAATAGAAAAAATGACACTACAGCTACAGAGGTGACCGTCTGATAGCCCAGCTCGACTATCCATCTCTACTGAAGACCCTTTCAGCTTTTTGAGAGTTGGGTGGAGGACATCATCTCTGAAAATAGGGTCCCACAGCTGCACCCCATCAGTGTGAGCAGGAATCTTAGGACTCTTAGAAGAGTCAATGCTCTGAGACCATGGGGGGCGCTTAGCCCCCTCTCTTCGTCACTGAGGATGATTTCATTTTTCAGGGATTAGAGAGAGTGGTCCTTGTGGTGGACTGCAGGTATGGAGAGCTGTTGTGATCGTATTAGATAGATAAGAATGATTATATGTATTGTAGAAATGTCTCCTATCATGTTCCCTAACTTTTTATTATGTCCACATCCTGGTCCCCATCTTGAACATCATAACAAACGTGCACTTTTTTGTTTAATTTACACATTGGACCATAGGAAAAATGACACTACAGCTACAGAGGTGACCGTCTGATAGCCCAGCTCGACTATCCATCTCTACTGAAGACCCTTTCAGCTTTTTGAGAGTTGGGTGGGGGACATCATCTCTGAAAATAGGGTCCCACAGCTTCACCCCATCAGTGTGAGCAGGACTCTTAGGACTCTTAGAAGAGTCAATGCTCTGGTACCATGGGGGGCGCTTCGCCCCCTCTCTTCGTCACTGAGGATGATTTCATTTTTCAGGGATTAGAGAGGGTGGTCCTTGTGGTGGACTGCAGGTATGGAGAGCTGTTGTCATCGTATTAGATAGATAAGAATGATTATATGTATTGTAGAAATGTCTCCTATCATGTTCCCTAATTTTTTATTATGTCCACATCCTGGTCCCCATCTTGGACATCATAACAAACGTGCACTTTTTTGTTTAATTTCCACATTGGACCATAGGAAAAATGACACTACAGCTACAGAGGTGACCGTCTGATAGCCCAGCTCGACTATCCATCTCTACTGAAGACCCTTTCAGCTTTTTGAGAGTTGGGTGGAGGACATCATCTCTGAAAATAGGGTCCCACAGCTGCACCCCATCAGTGTGAGCAGGACTCTTAGGACTCTTAGAAGAGTTAATGCTCTGAGACCATGGGGGTGCTTAGCCCCCTCTCTTCGTCACTGAGGATGATTTCATTTTTCAGGGATTAGAGAGGGTGGTCCTTGTGGTGGACTGCAGGTATGGAGAGCTGTTGTCATCGTATTAGATAGATAAGAATGATTATATGTATTGTAGAAATGTCTCCTATCATGTTCCCTAATTTTTTATTATGTCCACATCCTGGTCCCCATCTTGGACATCATAACAAACGTGCACTTTTTTGTTTAATTTACACATTGGACCATAGGAAAAATGACACTACAGCTACAGAGGTGACCGTCTGATAGCCCAGCTCGACTATCCATCTCTACTGAAGACCCTTTCAGCATTTTGAGAGTTGGGTGGAGGACATCATCTCTGAAAATAGGGTCCCACAGCTGCACCCCATCAGTGTGAGCAGGACTCTTAAGACTCTTAGAAGAGTCAATGCTCTGAGACCATTGGGGGCACTGAGCCCCCTCTCTTCGTCACTGAGGATGATTTCATTTTTCAGGGTTTAGAGAGGGTGGTCCTTGTGGTGGACTGCAGGTATGGAGAGCTGTTATCATCGTATTAGATAGATAAGAATGATTATATGTATTGTAGAAATGTCTCCTATCATGTTCCCTAATTTTTTATTATGTCCACATCCTGGTCCCCATCTTGGACATCATAACAAACGTGCACTTTTTTGTTTAATTTACACATTGGACCATAGGAAAAATGACACTACAGCTACAGAGGTGACCGTCTGATAGCCCAGCTCGACTATCCATCTCTACTGAAGACCCTTTCAGCTTTTTGAGAGTTGGGTGGAGGACATCATCTCTGAAAATAGGGTCCCACAGCTTCACCCCATCAGTGTGAGCAGGACTCTTAGGACTCTTAGAAGAGTCAATGCTCTGGTACCATGGGGGGCGCTTGGCCCCCTCTCTTCGTCACTGAGGATGATTTCATTTTTCAGGGATTAGAGAGGGTGGTCCTTGTGGTGGACTGCAGGTATGGAGAGCTGTTATCATCGTATTAGATAGATAAGAATGATTATATGTATTGTAGAAATGTCTCCTATCATGTTCCCTAATTTTTTATTATGTCCACATCCTGGTCCCCATCTTGGACATCATAACAAACGTGCACTTTTTTGTTTAATTTACACATTGGACCATAGGAAAAATGACACTACAGCTACAGAGGTGACCGTCTGATAGCCCAGCTCGACTATCCATCTCTACTGAAGACCCTTTCAGCTTTTTGAGAGTTGGGTGGAGGACATCATCTCTGAAAATAGGGTCCCACAGCTGCACCCCATCAGTGTGAGCAGGACTCTTAGGACTCTTAGAAGAGTCAATGCTCTGAGACCATTGGGGGCACTTAGCCCCCTCTCTTCGTCACTGAGGATGATTTCATTTTTCAGGGATTAGAGAGGGTGGTCCTTGTGGTGGACTGCAGGTATGGAGAGCTGTTATCATCGTATTAGGTAGATAAGAATGATTATATGTATTGTAGAAATGTCTCCTATCATGTTCCCTAATTTTTTATTATGTCCACATCATGGTCCCCATCTTGGACATCATAACAAACGTGCACTTTTTTGTTTAATTTACACATTGGACCATAGGAAAAATGACACTACAGCTACAGAGGTGACCGTCTGATAGCCCAGCTCGACAATCCATCTCTACTGAAGACCCTTTCAGCTTTTTGAGAGTTGGGTGGAGGACATCATCTCTGAAAATAGGGTCCCACAGCTGCACCCCATCAGTGTGAGCAGGACTCTTAGGACTCTTAGAAGAGTCAATGCTCTGAGACCATGGGGGGCGCTTAGCCCCCTCTCTTCGTCACTGAGGATGATTTCATTTTTCAGGGATTAGAGAGGGTGGTCCTTGTGGTGGACTGCAGGTATGGAGAGCTGTTGTCATCGTATTAAATAGATAAGAATGATTATATGTATTGTAGAAATGTCTCCTATCATGTTCCCTAATTTTTTATTATGTCCACATCCTGGTCCCCATCTTGGACATCATAACAAACGTGCACTTTTTTGTTTAATTTACACATTGGACCATAGGAAAAATGACACTACAGCTACAGAGGTGACCGTCTGATAGCCCAGCTCGACTATCCATCTCTACTGAAGACCCTTTCAGCTTTTTGAGAGTTGGGTGGAGGACATCATCTCTTAAAATAGGGTCCCACAGCTGCACCCCATCAGTGTAAGCAGGACTCTTAGGACTCTTAGAAGAGTCAATGCTCTGAGACCATGGGGGGCGCTTAGCCCCCTCTCTTCATCACTGAGGATGATTTCATTTTTCAGGGATTAGAGAGGGTGGTCCTTGTGGTGGACTGCAGGTATGGAGAGCTGTTGTCATCGTATTAAATAGATAAGAATAATTATATGTATTGTAGAAATGTCTCCTATCATGTTCCCTAATTTTTTATTATGTCCACATCCTGGTCCCCATCTTGGACATCATAACAAACGTGCACTTTTTTGTTTAATTTACACATTGGACCATAGGAAAAATGACACTACAGCTACAGAGGTGACCGTCTGATAGCCCAGCTCGACTATCCATCTCTACTGAAGACCCTTTCAACTTTTTGAGAGTTGGGTGGAGAACATCATCTCTGAAAATAGGGTCCCACAGCTGCACCCCATCAGTGTGAGCAGGACTCTTAGGACTCTTAGAAGAGTCAATGCTCTGAGACCATGGGGGGCGCTTAGCCCCCTCTCCTCGTCACTGAGGATGATTTCACTTTTCAGGGAATAGAGAGGGTGGTCCTTGTGGTGGACTGCAGGTATGGAGAGCTGTTGTCATCGTATTAGATAGATAAGAATGATTATATGTATTGTAGAAATGTCTCCTATCATGTTCCCTATTTTTTTATTATGTCCACATCCTGGTTCCCATCTTGGAAATCATAACAAACGTGCACTTTTTTGTTTAATTTACAAATTGGACAATAGAAAAAATGACACTACAGCTACAGAGGTGACCGTCTGATAGCCCAGCTCGACTATCCATCTCTACTGAAGACCCTTTCAGCTTTTTGAGAGTTGGGTGGAGGACATCATCTCTGAAAATAGGGTCCCACAGCTGCACCCCATCAGTGTGAGCAGGAATCTTAGGACTCTTAGAAGAGTCAATGCTCTGAGACCATGGGGGGCGCTTAGCCCCCTCTCTTCGTCACTGAGGATGATTTCATTTTTCAGGGATTAGAGAGAGTGGTCCTTGTGGTGGACTGCAGGTATGGAGAGCTGTTGTGATCGTATTAGATAGATAAGAATGATTATATGTATTGTAGAAATGTCTCCTATCATGTTCCCTAACTTTTTATTATGTCCACATCCTGGTCCCCATCTTGAACATCATAACAAACGTGCACTTTTTTGTTTAATTTACACATTGGACCATAGGAAAAATGACACTACAGCTACAGAGGTGACCGTCTGATAGCCCAGCTCGACTATCCATCTCTACTGAAGACCCTTTCAGCTTTTTGAGAGTTGGGTGGGGGACATCATCTCTGAAAATAGGGTCCCACAGCTTCACCCCATCAGTGTGAGCAGGACTCTTAGGACTCTTAGAAGAGTCAATGCTCTGGTACCATGGGGGGCGCTTCGCCCCCTCTCTTCGTCACTGAGGATGATTTCATTTTTCAGGGATTAGAGAGGGTGGTCCTTGTGGTGGACTGCAGGTATGGAGAGCTGTTGTCATCGTATTAGATAGATAAGAATGATTATATGTATTGTAGAAATGGCTCCTATCATGTTCCCTAATTTTTTATTATGTCCACATCCTGGTCCCCATCTTGGACATCATAACAAACGTGCACTTTTTTGTTTAATTTCCACATTGGACCATAGGAAAAATGACACTACAGCTACAGAGGTGACCGTCTGATAGCCCAGCTCGACTATCCATCTCTACTGAAGACCCTTTCAGCTTTTTGAGAGTTGGGTGGAGGACATCATCTCTGAAAATAGGGTCCCACAGCTGCACCCCATCAGTGTGAGCAGGACTCTTAGGACTCTTAGAAGAGTTAATGCTCTGAGACCATGGGGGCGCTTAGCCCCCTCTCTTCGTCACTGAGGATGATTTCATTTTTCAGGGATTAGAGAGGGTGGTCCTTGTGGTGGACTGCAGGTATGGAGAGCTGTTGTCATCGTATTAGATAGATAAGAATGATTATATGTATTGTAGAAATGTCTCCTATCATGTTCCCTAATTTTTTATTATGTCCACATCCTGGTCCCCATCTTGGACATCATAACAAACGTGCACTTTTTTGTTTAATTTACACATTGGACCATAGGAAAAATGACACTACAGCTACAGAGGTGACCGTCTGATAGCCCAGCTCGACTATCCATCTCTACTGAAGACCCTTTCAGCATTTTGAGAGTTGGGTGGAGGACATCATCTCTGAAAATAGGGTCCCACAGCTGCACCCCATCAGTGTGAGCAGGACTCTTAAGACTCTTAGAAGAGTCAATGCTCTGAGACCATTGGGGGCACTGAGCCCCCTCTCTTCGTCACTGAGGATGATTTCATTTTTCAGGGTTTAGAGAGGGTGGTCCTTGTGGTGGACTGCAGGTATGGAGAGCTGTTATCATCGTATTAGATAGATAAGAATGATTATATGTATTGTAGAAATGTCTCCTATCATGTTCCCTAATTTTTTATTATGTCCACATCCTGGTCCCCATCTTGGACATCATAACAAACGTGCACTTTTTTGTTTAATTTACACATTGGACCATAGGAAAAATGACACTACAGCTACAGAGGTGACCGTCTGATAGCCCAGCTCGACTATCCATCTCTACTGAAGACCCTTTCAGCTTTTTGAGAGTTGGGTGGAGGACATCATCTCTGAAAATAGGGTCCCACAGCTTCACCCCATCAGTGTGAGCAGGACTCTTAGGACTCTTAGAAGAGTCAATGCTCTGGTACCATGGGGGGCGCTTGGCCCCCTCTCTTCGTCACTGAGGATGATTTCATTTTTCAGGGATTAGAGAGGGTGGTCCTTGTGGTGGACTGCAGGTATGTAGAGCTGTTGTAATCGTATTAGATAGATAAGAATGATTATATGTATTGTAGAAATGTCTCCTATCATGTTCCCTAATTTTTTATTATGTCCACATCCTGGTCCCCATCTTGGACATCATAACAAACGTGCACTTTTTTGTTTAATTTCCACATTGGACCATAGGAAAAATGACACTACTGCTACAGAGGTGACCGTCTGATAGCCCAGCTCGACTATCCATCTCTACTGAAGACCCTTTCAGCTTTTTGAGAGTTGGGTGGAGGACATCATCTCTGAAAATAGGGTCCCACAGCTGCACCCCATCAGTGTGAGCAGGACTCTTAGGACTCTTAGAAGAGTTAATGCTCTGAGACCATGGGGGCGCTTAGCCCCCTCTCTTCGTCACTGAGGATGATTTCATTTTTCAGGGATTAGAGAGGGTGGTCCTTGTGGTGGACTGCAGGTATGGAGAGCTGTTGTCATCGTATTAGATAGATAAGAATGATTATATGTATTGTAGAAATGTCTCCTATCATGTTCCCTAATTTTTTATTATGTCCACATCCTGGTCCCCATCTTGGACATCATAACAAACGTGCACTTTTTTGTTTAATTTACACATTGGACCATAGGAAAAATGACACTACAGCTACAGAGGTGACCGTCTGATAGCCCAGCTCGACTATCCATCTCTACTGAAGACCCTTTCAGCATTTTGAGAGTTGGGTGGAGGACATCATCTCTGAAAATAGGGTCCCACAGCTGCACCCCATCAGTGTGAGCAGGACTCTTAAGACTCTTAGAAGAGTCAATGCTCTGAGACCATTGGGGGCACTGAGCCCCCTCTCTTCGTCACTGAGGATGATTTCATTTTTCAGGGTTTAGAGAGGGTGGTCCTTGTGGTGGACTGCAGGTATGGAGAGCTGTTATCATCGTATTAGATAGATAAGAATGATTATATGTATTGTAGAAATGTCTCCTATCATGTTCCCTAATTTTTTATTATGTCCACATCCTGGTCCCCATCTTGGACATCATAACAAACGTGCACTTTTTTGTTTAATTTACACATTGGACCATAGGAAAAATGACACTACAGCTACAGAGGTGACCGTCTGATAGCCCAGCTCGACTATCCATCTCTACTGAAGACCCTTTCAGCTTTTTGAGAGTTGGGTGGAGGACATCATCTCTGAAAATAGGGTCCCACAGCTTCACCCCATCAGTGTGAGCAGGACTCTTAGGACTCTTAGAAGAGTCAATGCTCTGGTACCATGGGGGGCGCTTGGCCCCCTCTCTTCGTC